>NW_027411701.1:0-240725 GCF_047663935.1 Musca autumnalis
ATGAACTTAAGTTCCTAAAGATTACTCAGTTCAGTACTAAGAAATCGAGAAAAGATGGACGTGTACTACCAATCTATTTAGTACAAATAACGCCCGAAAGTGACGTCAATAAATTGAAATCGATTGATTTGATCAATCATCGAGATGTAACATGGGATCACTTAAGACGACCCGAAATCACACAATGCAGAAACTGTCAGGGCTACTTTCATAGTGCCTCTAACTGTTTCTTGGCACCCAAATGCGTTAAATGTAATGGAAGTCATGAAAGTACCAAATGCGAACTTAAAGATGTGCCGAAAGAGCAATTATACTGCGTCGTATGCAAACAATCTGGACATCCAGCATCATACAAAGGATGTCAAAGATACAAAGAACTGCAAGATAAAATACGAGCCTCAAAACAAGAAAGACGGAATCGCCCAAATACTCATAGCTCTTATGTTAGAGAAAATGTTAGCTTCTCAAATATAACCAGGAATGATTCAAGACCCCATGCAAATGTTAATAATATTCCAAATAATAACCTCTTAGTAGAACTAAAAAACATGATGACTAGCTTTTCAAGTCAACTAATAAATATTCAAAAGCAAATGCAAATGCAGGCCTCTCAAATAGAGACCATCTTCTCCTTATTAGGTGTATAAACATGGATAACGAAACAAATGTACATTTTTTAAAATCATTAAAAATTATTGAAATTAATGTTAACTCTTTAATACTTCTAAGTAGAAGATATAACCTAGAACAATTTATTAGAGAAAATAGACCGGACATTGTATTGCTAAACGAAACTAAACTGAATAGAAAACATAACCTTAGAATTGAAAACTACAATGTAGTACGAAAAGATAGGCCCAACTCGTCAAGAGGTGGAGGTACTGCAATTCTTTTAAAAAGAGATATACAATTTAAACATTATACTAACAATACCATACGTAGATTTAAACATTTAGAAACAACTATTATTAAAATTCCAATGAAACACAATAAAACATTACACATAATAAGTGCGTACTACCCACCAGGAAATAATGACTCATTCTATAAAACAGAAATGGACGAATTATTTAGATCCATGAATCTGCAAAATACAGATTGTTATTACATACTTGGGGGAGATCTTAACTGTAAAAGGACTGAATGGGGTAATAGAGATAATAACACTAAAGGCAACTTAATGAAAAATTGGGTGTCTGATAATGAAATAAACTTTAGATGTAAATTTTATGCTTCGTATACACCTTCATATCCAAGAACCTGTTCTTTTATTGACGTATTTTTAGTTGACAATCGCATTAAATTAGATACTGTCAACAATACATTAAACAGCATACGAACAACAGCATATGATAGCGATCACGACGCTTTAGTAACAACGGCATCAATGACTAATAATAATCAAATATTTGAACTATTCAAATTAATCCCAAGTATTAAGCTCAATTACAAAGGAACCAATTGGAATATATTCCAAAGAAGAATTAATACAAAAACCAACAACGAATTTTTGGTGCCCAATAATTACAATCTTACAAACGACGAAATTAATTCCTATCTAAACTCCACTAATTCCATAATAACAAGCACTATAGAAGAGACAGTTCCAAGGTTCAAAAATGACAAACATATTATAACGAATGCAATAATAAAAAAGCTGTTTAAAGAAAAAAGTAGACTTTTAACCCTAATAAAAAGACACAACCGTTTAGAAATTTGTATTCCTAGAGATAACCTTACATTAATAAAAGCTAGATTAAAAATTGTAAGAAAATTAATCAATGATAATTTCTCTGTAGCTATAAACAACAAGATTCGTAAATCTTTATTAGAAATGAACACACGAAACTCTTCAGATATGTTCTCCAAAATAAAGAAGAATTTTAAAACAAGGGAGGCGAATCGATTGGAAGTTTTAAAAGCTCCACAAAGTATGTCAAATATAATTAATAATGCGGAAATAGATATTCGCACATTGGAAACTGATGCCGACCTGAACTATATAATTAACGACGAAGTTGAAATAGTCAATTTTATGGGTGCCTACCTTGAAACAATTCATTCTGAGAAACAGATTGACTGTAATAACAATTTGCAGACGCAAGTCGTTAACACATTCAATGACTTTTTGAATACCAAAACATCATATGAATGTAATATGACGACCATAACAACATTTTCAAACTCAAAAAGAGCTAATTTATTAGACGAAGAGCAGGCTGGTATTAATTTTGTAACCAGCAACACTCTTATACAAATTTTTAAAAACTTGCGAAATAAAGTCTCTGCAGGTCTAGATAAAATCCCTAATATAGTTCTAAAACACCTAACAGAGAAACTAATACTAGATTATTGCTCTCTATTTAATAATATGATCAATAACTCCTATTTTCCACGTAATTGGAAAATAGCAAAAGTTATCGTAATACCTAAGAAAGGTAAGGAAACCACAAACCCAAAAAATTACAGACCCATAAGTTTGCTGCCAAATATAAGTAAGGTTTTCGAAATGTGCGTCAGCAATACTTTAAACGAAACATGTTATAGAAAAGACTTAATAAATGATAAACAATTTGGTTTTAAATACCAACATTCTACACTTAATGCTGTTAATGTTCTTCTCTCTAATATAAATTGGAATTTCAATAGAAAGTTTTGTACAGGAGCCTGCTTAATAGATTTGGAAAAGGCATTCGATTCAATATGGATACCCGGCTTGATCTATAAACTCCTACGATACAATTTCCCTTTGAATTTAACTATCTTGATATATAATATGATTTCTGAGAAGAGTTTTTCTGTTCACAACAATACCAGTCATAGTAAAATATATAAAATAGTCAATGGGCTGCAACAAGGAACTGTCAATGCTCCTACACTCTTCAATTTGTATATTTTCGACATCATAAACAAATTAAACGATATTATTGCTTATGCAGACGATATCATTATTTATACTTCCAACTGCACCATAGAAAACATAAATATTCAACTTCAAGCTTCTTTCGACATCATAGAATCATATACTAGAGATTGGCATATGAAAATCAATACAGACAAATGCGAAACAATTCTTTTCAGGCAACCAGTAAAAAAATGCAACAGCAATATAATACGTCATTGGAAAAGTTTTGGGATAAAATCAAAATATGAAAATAAGACCATTCCTAACAAAGAAGTAGTTAAATATCTGGGCTTATATTTAGATAAATTTCTTTACTTTAACGAACATGTCCTCAAAACAATAGATAAAGCCAAAAATGCGTTTTTCATGTATAAAAATTATTTTTACTCAGACACAGTTTCAAAAAAAGTCAAAATACTTATGTATCAAACGTGGATCAGACCCATTTTGTCATACGGGTGCCCTATGTGGTTCAATATCTCCCCATCATACATGGAGAAAATTCGTGTATTTGAACGTAAGTGTATTAGATGTTGTACAAACATGTATAGAACCCCTGAAAGCAATTACCTTAAATACATCTCAAATAAGACTATATACAACAACGCGAATATAAGCAGAATAGACAACTTCATAATCAATTTGATTAGAAAGCATATTGATAGATGTACAAATTGTTCTAATATTCATCTAATAATGGCTCCATTCTACACGGATTTTGAATATATAAAAAATTCCATATTGAATGGATTTGTACCACCAGAATCCTTTGTGTTTGTAGACAGTATACATTACATGAACAGAGATGATGGAGTGCCTTTATTCTATCATGTATATAGACGAGCCACAGATAAATCGATAGACTATTTAAGAAGTGATAATAATAACACCAGATTCGATATGAGCATCCCAGACAGAGATAAACTTTGGGCTGACCCTAACAAACGCATACAATATTGGTGGCATACATAACACTAACTTAATTTTTATTTCCCTGACAATTCCTTTTTATTAAAAACAAATATAAATGTGTAATGTTTTTTTGTCAACTTTTTCATTACAATTCACCATATTATTTTCCTTGTAAAATATAATTTATTACAAAATTTACTCAATTAGAATATAAGATTATACTAGAGCACCTACATTTAGGTTTTTGTATATTTGTAAATATAATTATAAAAACTATTGTTTATTGTAGTATGCACTGAATTATAAAAACACAATAAATAAACAACAACAAAAAAAAAAAAAAAAAATTCACCGGGCATGACTTTCCCAATACAAAAGTTCACCGGGCATGACTTTCCCAGTACAAAAGTTCACCGGGCATGACTTTCCCAATACAAAAGTTCATCGGGCATGACTTTTCCCATGCAAAAGTTCACCGGGCATGACTTTCCCAATACAAAAGTTCACCGGGCATGACTTTCCCAGTACAAAAGATCACCGGGCATGACTTTCCCAATACAAAAGTTCACCGGGCATGACTTTCCCATACAAAAGTTCACCGGGCATGACTTTCCCAATACAAAAGTTCACCGGGCATGACTTTCCCCATACAAAAGTTCACCGGGCATGACTTTTCCCAATACAAAAGTTCACCGGGCATGACTTTCCCAATACAAAAGTTCACCGGGCATGACTTTCCCAGTACAAAAGTTCACCGGGCATGACTTTCCCAATACAAAAGTTCACCGGGCATGACTTTCCCAGTACAAAAGATCACCGGGCATGACTTTCCCAATACAAAAGTTGACCGGGCATGACTTTCCCAGTACAAAAGTTGACCGGGCATGACTTTCCCAGTACAAATGTTCACCGGGCATGACTTTCCCAATACAAAAGTTCACCGGGCATGACTTTCCCAATACAAAAGTTCACCGGGCATGACTTTCCTAGTACAAAAGATCACCGGGCATGACTTTCCCAATACAAAAGTTCACCGGGCATGACTTTTCCCATACAAAAGTTCACCGGGCATGACTTTTCCCATACAAAAGTTCACCGGGCATGACTTTCCCAATACAAAAGTTCACCGGGCATGACTTTCCCAATACAAAAGTTCACCGGGCATGACTTTCCCAATACAAAAGTTCACCGGGCATGACTTTCCCAGTACAAAAGATCACCGGGCATGACTTTCCCAATAGAAAAGTTCACCGGGCATGACTTTTCCCATACAAAAGTTCACCGGGCATGACTTTCCCAATACAAAAGTTGACCGGGCATGACTTTCCCAATACAAAAGTTCACCGGGCATGACTTTCCCAATACAAAAGTTCACCGGGCATGACTTTCCCAGTACAAAAGATCACAGGGCATGACTTTCCCAATACAAAAGTTCACCGGGCATGACTTTCCCAATACAAAAGTTCACCGGGCATGACTTTCCCAATACAAAAGTTCACCGGGCATGACTTTCCCAATACAAAAGTTCACCGGGCATGACTTTCCCAATACAAAAGTTCACCGGGCATGACTTTCCCAATACAAAAGTTGACCGGGCATGACTTTCCCAGTACAAAAGATCACCGGGCATGACTTTCCCAGTACAAAAGTTCACCGGGCATGACTTTCCCAATACAAAAGTTCACCGGGCATGCCTTTTCCCATACAAAAGTTCACCGGGCATGACTTTCCCAATACAAAAGTTCACCGGGCATGACTTTCCCAATACAAAAGTTCACCGGGCACGACTTTCCCAGTACAAAAGATCACCGGGCATGACTTTCCCAATACAAAAGTTCACCGGGCATGACTTTCCCAGTACAAAAGTTCACCGGGCATGACTTTTCCCATACAAAAGTTCACCGGGCATGACTTTTCCCATACAAAAGTTCACCGGGCATGACTTTTCAGATACAAAAGTTCACCGGGCAAGACTTTCCCAATACAAAAGTTGACCGGGCATGACTTTCCCAATACAAAAGTTCACCGGGCATGACTTTCCCAGTATAAAAGTTCACCTGGCATGACTTTCCCAATACAAAAGTTCACCGGGCATGACTTTTCCAATACAAAAGTTCACCGGGCATGACTTTTCCCATGCAAAAGTTCACCGGGCATGACTTTCCCAATACAAAAGTTCACCGGGCATGACTTTTCCCATACAAAAGTTGACCGGGCATGACTTTCCCAATACAAAAGTTCACCGGGCATGACTTTCCTAATACAAAAGTTCACCGGGCATGACTTTCCCAATACAAAAGTTCACCGGGCATGACTTTCCCAATACAAAAGTTCACCGGCATGACTTTTCCCATACAAAAGTTCACCGGCATGACTTTTCCCATACAAAAGATCACCGGGCATGACTTTCCAGGTACAAAAGTTCACCGGGCATGACTTTCCCAATACAAAAGTTCACCGGGCATGACTTTCCCAATACAAAAGTTCACCGGGCATGACTTTCCCAATACAAAAGTTCACCGGGCATGACTTTCCCAATACAAAAGATCACCGGGCATGACTTTCCCAATACAAAAGTTGACCGGGCATGACTTTCCCAATACAAAAGTTCACCGGGCATGACTTTCCCAGTACAAAAGTTCACCGGGCATGACTTTCCCAGTACAAAAGTTCACCGGGCATGACTTTCCCCATACAAAAGTTCACCGGGCATGACTTTTCCCAATACAAAAGTTCACCGGGCATGACTTTCCCAATACAAAAGTTCACCGGGCATGACTTTCCCAATACAAAAGTTCACCGGGCATGACTTTCCCAATACAAAAGTTCACCGGGCATGACTTTCCCAGTACAAAAGATCACCGGGCATGACTTTCCCAATACAAAAGTTGACCGGGCATGACTTTCCCAGTACAAAAGTTGACCGGGCATGACTTTCCCAGTACAAAAGATCACCGGGCATGACTTTCCCAATACAAAAGTTCACCGGGCATGACTTTCCTAGTACAAAAGATCACCGGGCATGACTTTCCCAATACAAAAGTTCACCGGGCATGACTTTTCCCATACAAAAGTTCACCGGGCATGACTTTTCCCATACAAAAGTTCACCGGGCATGACTTTCCCAATACAAAAGTTCACCGGGCATGACTTTCCCAATACAAAAGTTCACCGGGCATGACTTTCCCAATACAAAAGTTCACCGGGCATGACTTTCCCAGTACAAAAGATCACCGGGCATGACTTTCCCAATAGAAAAGTTCACCGGGCATGACTTTTCCCATACAAAAGTTCACCGGGCATGACTTTCCCAATACAAAAGTTGACCGGGCATGACTTTCCCAATACAAAAGTTCACCGGGCATGACTTTCCCAATACAAAAGTTCACCGGGCATGACTTTCCCAGTACAAAAGATCACAGGGCATGACTTTCCCAGTACAAAAGATCACAGGGCATGACTTTCCCAATACAAAAGTTCACCGGGCATGACTTTCCCAATACAAAAGTTCACCGGGCATGACTTTCCCAATACAAAAGTTCACCGGGCATGACTTTCCCAATACAAAAGTTCACCGGGCATGACTTTCCCAATACAATAGTTCACCGGGCATGACTTTCCCAATACAAAAGTTGACCGGGCATGACTTTCCCAGTACAAAAGATCACCGGGCATGACTTTCCCAGTACAAAAGTTCACCGGGCATGACTTTCCCAATACAAAAGTTCACCGGGCATGCCTTTTCCCATACAAAAGTTCACCGGGCATGACTTTCCCAATACAAAAGTTCACCGGGCATGACTTTCCCAATACAAAAGTTCACCGGGCACGACTTTCCCAGTACAAAAGATCACCGGGCATGACTTTCCCAATACAAAAGTTCACCGGGCATGACTTTCCCAGTACAAAAGTTCACCGGGCATGACTTTTCCCATACAAAAGTTCACCGGGCATGACTTTTCCCATACAAAAGTTCACCGGGCATGACTTTTCAGATACAAAAGTTCACCGGGCAAGACTTTCCCAATACAAAAGTTGACCGGGCATGACTTTCCCAATATAAAAGTTCACCGGGCATGACTTTCCCAGTATAAAAGTTCACCTGGCATGACTTTCCCAATACAAAAGTTCACCGGGCATGACTTTTCCAATACAAAAGTTCACCGGGCATGACTTTTCCCATGCAAAAGTTCACCGGGCATGACTTTCCCAATACAAAAGTTCACCGGGCATGACTTTTCCCATACAAAAGTTGACCGGGCATGACTTTCCCAATACAAAAGTTCACCGGGCATGACTTTCCTAATACAAAAGTTCACCGGGCATGACTTTCCCAATACAAAAGTTCACCGGGCATGACTTTCCCAATACAAAAGTTCACCGGCATGACTTTTCCCATACAAAAGATAACCGGGCATGACTTTCCAGGTACAAAAGTTCACCGGGCATGACTTTCCCAATACAAAAGTTCACCGGGCATGACTTTCCCAATACAAAAGTTCACCGGGCATGACTTGCCCAATACAAAAGTTCACCGGGCATGACTTTCCCAATACAAAAGTTCACCGGGCATGACTTTCCCAATACAAAAGATCACCGGGCATGACTTTCCCAATACAAAAGTTGACCGGGCATGACTTTCCCAATACAAAAGTTCACCGGGCATGACTTTCCCAGTACAAAAGTTCACCGGGCATGACTTTCCCAGTACAAAAGATCACCGGGCATGACTTTCCCAATACAAAAGTTGACCGGGCATGACTTTCCCAGTACAAAAGTTCACCGGGCATGTCTTTCCCAGTACAAAAGTTCACCGGGCATGGCTTTCCCAATACAAAAGTTCACCGGGCATGACTTTCCCAATACAAAAGTTCACCGGGCATGACTTTCCCAGTACAAAAGTTCATCGGGCATGACTTTCCCAATACAAAAGTTCACCGGGCATGACTTTCCCAATACAAAAGTTGACCGGGCATGACTTTCCCAGTACAAAAGATCACCGGGCATGACTTTCCCAATACAAAAGTTCACCGGGCATGACTTTCCCAGTACAAAAGTTCACCGGGCATGACTTTCCCAATACAAAAGTTCACCGGGCATGACTTTCCCAATACAAAAGATCACCGGGCATGACTTTCCCAATACAAAAGTTGACCGGGCATGACTTTCCCAGTACAAATGTTCACCGGGCATGACTTTCCCAATACAAAAGTTCACCGGGCATGACTTTCCCAATACAAAAGTTCACCGGGCATGACTTTCCCAGTACAAAAGATCACCGGGCATGACTTTCCCAATACAAACGTTCACCGGGCATGACTTTTCCCATACAAAAGTTCACCGGGCATGACTTTTCCCATACAAAAGTTCACCGGGCATGACTTTCCCAATACAAAAGTTCACCGGGCATGACTTTCCCAATACAAAAGTTCACCGGGCATGACTTTCCCAATACAAAAGTTCACCGGGCATGACTTTCCCAGTACAAAAGATCACCGGGCATGACTTTCCCAATACAAAAGTTCACCGGGCATGACTTTTCCCATACAAAAGTTCACCGGACATGACTTTTCCCATACAAAAGTTCACCGGGCATGACTTTCCCAATACAAAAGTTCACCGGGCATGACTTTCCCAATACAAAAGTTCACCGGGCATGACTTTCCCAATACAAAAGTTCACCGGGCATGACTTTCCCAGTACAAAAGATCACCGGGCATGACTTTCCCAATACAAAAGTTCACCGGGCATGACTTTACCCATACAAAAGTTCACCGGGCATGACTTTCCCAGTACAAAAGTTCACCGGGCATGACTTTCCCAGTACAAAAGTTCACCGGGCATGACTTTCCGAATACAAAAGTTCACCGTGCATGACTTTCCCAGTACAAAAGATCACCGGGCATGACTTTCCCAATACAAAAGTTCACCGGGCATGACTTTCCCAATACAAAAGTTCACCGGGCATGACTTTCCCAATACAAAAGTTCACCGGGCATGACTTTCCCAATACAAAAGTTGACCGGGCATGACTTTCCCAATACAAAAGTTCACCGGGCATGACTTTCCCAATACAAAAGTTGACCGGGCATGACTTTCCCAGTACAAAAGATCACCGGGCATGACTTTCCCAGTACAAAAGTTCACCGGGCATGACTTTCCCAATACGAAAGTTCACCGGGCATGAATTTTCCCATACAAAAGTTCACCGGGCATGACTTTCCCAATACAAAAGTTCACCGGGCATGACTTTCCCAATACAAAAGTTCACCGGGCATGACTTTCCCAGTACAAAAGATCACCGGGCATGACTTTCCCAATACAAAAGTTCACCGGGCATGACTTTCCCAGTACAAAAGTTCACCGGGCATGACTTTTCCCATACAAAAGTTCACCGGGCATGACTTTTCCCATACAAAAGTTCACCGGGCATGACTTTTCCCATACAAAAGTTCACCGGGCATGACTTTTCCCATACAAAAGTTCACCGGGCATGACTTTCCCAATACAAAAGTTGACCGGGCATACCTTTCCCAATACAAAAGTTCACCGGGCATGACTTTCCCAGTACAAAAGTTCACCGGGCATGACTTTCCCAATACAAAAGTTCACCGGGCATGACTTTCCCAATACAAAAGTTCACCAGGCATGACTTTTCCCATGCAAAAGTTCACCGGGCATGACTTTCCCAATACAAAAGTTCACCGGGCATGACTTTTCCCATACAAAAGTTGACCGGGCATGACTTTCCCAATACAAAAGTTCACCGGGCATGATTTCCTAATACAAAAGTTCACCGGGCATGACTTTCCCAATACAAAAGTTCACCGGGCATGACTTTCCCAATACAAAAGTTCACCGGGCATGACTTTTCCCATACAAAAGATCACCGGGCATGACTTTCCCAGTACAAAAGTTCACCGGGCATGACTTTCCCAATACAAAAGATCACCGGGCATGACTTTCCCAATACAAAAGTTCACCGGGCATGACTTTCCCAATACAAAAGTTGACCGGGCATGACTTTCCCAATACAAAAGTTCACCGGGCATGACTTTCCCAGTACAAAAGATCACCGGGCATGACTTTCCCAGTACAAAAGACCACCGGGCATGACTTTCCCAATACAAAAGTTGACCGGGCATGACTTTCCCAATACAAAAGTTCACCGGGCATGACTTTTCCCATACAAAAGTTCACCGGGCATGACTTTCCCAATACAAAAGATCACCGGGCATGACTTTCCCAATACAAAAGTTGACCGGGCATGACTTTTCCCATACAAAAGTTCACCGGGCATGACTTTCCCAATACAAAAGTTGACCGGGCATGACTTTCCCAGTACAAAAGATCACCGGGCATGACTTTCCCAGTACAAAAGTTCACCGGGCATGACTTTCCCAATACAAAAGTTGACCGGGCATGACTTTCCCAATACAACCAGATATTTCGCGCGACATGCCCTTGTTAAAATAATGGGTGGGAAAGGAGGTTTGTAATGAGGATTTTTGCTGGGTATATACGAACCTTTTAAGAACCAGTTGTCAACACAAAAATCTCCACGGATGTTTACGAATCGCAATGGAGAAAGTTATCATTCGTAAATTTGAGATGGTTTTAAATATGCTTCCCCTTTCAACAAGTAATTTTTAAGTAGAGTTATATATTTTGAACCATATTCAGAAATAAATTGCAATACTAGTTACCAGAATAAAAAATCAATTTTCTAACAACTCCATTTGTTGTAGAAATTTTGACCCACATAAAGAAATGTTACAACTCTGTCATTATAAAATTTATATAAATCCAATGAGACTAATGATTCTGAATCACTTGATAGTGAAGTTTTCAATATTGTAATTTAACTCATATATAAGTGTATAAAAAACTTACAAGTTTAATGTTATGAATTTCAATAGTAAAATAAAACTACTTTAGATTTTTTGTAATTATTTGTTAAAAAAAAGTTGGGGATTTTTTTGAGGAAATTCAATAAAATCTGGGGAATTTTGGGGAAAAGTTTTGGACAAGTTGGGGAAAAGAGGCTAAGAAATACTGGCAACGCTGACTGTGACAAACAAATATTAGAGAGTTTTGAAAAACATGTGCGTGAACACAAAGAGAAACAAAAAATCGCCGATGAGCAAAAGAACAACAACAATTCTATACAGCCAGATCAAAATAAATCAATAAAGAAACCAAATAATGAAGAATTACAAAACAACCAAAAAATCGATAACGATAAAAATAAGAATAAACCAATGCCACCAATTAATATTTATGATATCGAAACTAAGAACCTGATACAGTTCCTAAAAGATGGACTGACAATTAAAGACTTTAAAATAAAACAATTCAGAGACAAGAAGTCGTTATTTGTGAATACTTTAACCGACTATAATAAAGTTAAAGCTTATTTAGAAAAAACAAACACCCAATTCTATACATTTACGCCCAAAAGCTTAAAAAGCAAGACGTATTTATTGAAAGGTCTAGATAATGACATATATATGGATGAAATATTTAAAGAACTATGCACATATGAATGTGATGAACTTAAGTTCCTAAAGATTACTCAGTTCAGTACTAAGAAATCGAGAAAAGATGGACGTGTACTACCAATCTATTTAGTACAAATAACGCCCGAAAGTGACGTCAATAAATTGAAATCGATTGATTTGATCAATCATCGAGATGTAACATGGGATCACTTAAGACGACCCGAAATCACACAATGCAGAAACTGTCAGGGCTACTTTCATAGTGCCTCTAACTGTTTCTTGGCACCCAAATGCGTTAAATGTAATGGAAGTCATGAAAGTACCAAATGCGAACTTAAAGATGTGCCGAAAGAGCAATTATACTGCGTCGTATGCAAACAATCTGGACATCCAGCATCATACAAAGGATGTCAAAGATACAAAGAACTGCAAGATAAAATA
Source organism: Musca autumnalis (assembly GCF_047663935.1). NCBI lineage: Eukaryota > Metazoa > Arthropoda > Insecta > Diptera > Muscidae > Musca > Musca autumnalis. The sequence continues at coordinate 12,760 of NW_027411701.1, forward strand.
CGAGCCTCAAAACAAGAAAGACGGAATCGCCCAAATACTCATAGCTCTTATGTTAGAGAAAATGTTAGCTTCTCAAATATAACCAGGAATGATTCAAGACCCCATGCAAATGTTAATAATATTCCAAATAATAACCTCTTAGTAGAACTAAAAAACATGATGACTAGCTTTTCAAGTCAACTAATAAATATTCAAAAGCAAATGCAAATGCAGGCCTCTCAAATAGAGACCATCTTCTCCTTATTAGGTGTATAAACATGGATAACGAAACAAATGTACATTTTTTAAAATCATTAAAAATTATTGAAATTAATGTTAACTCTTTAATACTTCTAAGTAGAAGATATAACCTAGAACAATTTATTAGAGAAAATAGACCGGACATTGTATTGCTAAACGAAACTAAACTGAATAGAAAACATAACCTTAGAATTGAAAACTACAATGTAGTACGAAAAGATAGGCCCAACTCGTCAAGAGGTGGAGGTACTGCAATTCTTTTAAAAAGAGATATACAATTTAAACATTATACTAACAATACCATACGTAGATTTAAACATTTAGAAACAACTATTATTAAAATTCCAATGAAACACAATAAAACATTACACATAATAAGTGCGTACTACCCACCAGGAAATAATGACTCATTCTATAAAACAGAAATGGACGAATTATTTAGATCCATGAATCTGCAAAATACAGATTGTTATTACATACTTGGGGGAGATCTTAACTGTAAAAGGACTGAATGGGGTAATAGAGATAATAACACTAAAGGCAACTTAATGAAAAATTGGGTGTCTGATAATGAAATAAACTTTAGATGTAAATTTTATGCTTCGTATACACCTTCATATCCAAGAACCTGTTCTTTTATTGACGTATTTTTCGTTGACAATCGCATTAAATTAGATACTGTCAACAATACATTAAACAGCATACGAACAACAGCATATGATAGCGATCACGACGCTTTAGTAACAACGGCATCAATGACTAATAATAATCAAATATTTGAACTATTCAAATTAATCCCAAGTATTAAGCTCAATTACAAAGGAACCAATTGGAATATATTCCAAAGAAGAATTAATACAAAAACCAACAACGAATTTTTGGTGCCCAATAATTACAATCTTACAAACGACGAAATTAATTCCTATCTAAACTCCACTAATTCCATAATAACAAGCACTATAGAAGAGACAGTTCCAAGGTTCAAAAATGACAAACATATTATAACGAATGCAATAATAAAAAAGCTGTTTAAAGAAAAAAGTAGACTTTTAACCCTAATAAAAAGACACAACCGTTTAGAAATTTGTATTCCTAGAGATAACCTTACATTAATAAAAGCTAGATTAAAAATTGTAAGAAAATTAATCAATGATAATTTCTCTGTAGCTATAAACAACAAGATTCGTAAATCTTTATTAGAAATGAACACACGAAACTCTTCAGATATGTTCTCCAAAATAAAGAAGAATTTTAAAACAAGGGAGGCGAATCGATTGGAAGTTTTAAAAGCTCCACAAAGTATGTCAAATATAATTAATAATGCGGAAATAGATATTCGCACATTGGAAACTGATGCCGACCTGAACTATATAATTAACGACGAAGTTGAAATAGTCAATTTTATGGGTGCCTACCTTGAAACAATTCATTCTGAGAAACAGATTGACTGTAATAACAATTTGCAGACGCAAGTCGTTAACACATTCAATGACTTTTTGAATACCAAAACATCATATGAATGTAATATGACGACCATAACAACATTTTCAAACTCAAAAAGAGCTAATTTATTAGACGAAGAGCAGGCTGGTATTAATTTTGTAACCAGCAACACTCTTATACAAATTTTTAAAAACTTGCGAAATAAAGTCTCTGCAGGTCTAGATAAAATCCCTAATATAGTTCTAAAACACCTAACAGAGAAACTAATACTAGATTATTGCTCTCTATTTAATAATATGATCAATAACTCCTATTTTCCACGTAATTGGAAAATAGCAAAAGTTATCGTAATACCTAAGAAAGGTAAGGAAACCACAAACCCAAAAAATTACAGACCCATAAGTTTGCTGCCAAATATAAGTAAGGTTTTCGAAATGTGCGTCAGCAATACTTTAAACGAAACATGTTATAGAAAAGACTTAATAAATGATAAACAATTTGGTTTTAAATACCAACATTCTACACTTAATGCTGTTAATGTTCTTCTCTCTAATATAAATTGGAATTTCAATAGAAAGTTTTGTACAGGAGCCTGCTTAATAGATTTGGAAAAGGCATTCGATTCAATATGGATACCCGGCTTGATCTATAAACTCCTACGATACAATTTCCCTTTGAATTTAACTATCTTGATATATAATATGATTTCTGAGAAGAGTTTTTCTGTTCACAACAATACCAGTCATAGTAAAATATATAAAATAGTCAATGGGCTGCAACAAGGAACTGTCAATGCTCCTACACTCTTCAATTTGTATATTTTCGACATCATAAACAAATTAAACGATATTATTGCTTATGCAGACGATATCATTATTTATACTTCCAACTGCACCATAGAAAACATAAATATTCAACTTCAAGCTTCTTTCGACATCATAGAATCATATACTAGAGATTGGCATATGAAAATCAATACAGACAAATGCGAAACAATTCTTTTCAGGCAACCAGTAAAAAAATGCAACAGCAATATAATACGTCATTGGAAAAGTTTTGGGATAAAATCAAAATATGAAAATAAGACCATTCCTAACAAAGAAGTAGTTAAATATCTGGGCTTATATTTAGATAAATTTCTTTACTTTAACGAACATGTCCTCAAAACAATAGATAAAGCCAAAAATGCGTTTTTCATGTATAAAAATTATTTTTACTCAGACACAGTTTCAAAAAAAGTCAAAATACTTATGTATCAAACGTGGATCAGACCCATTTTGTCATACGGGTGCCCTATGTGGTTCAATATCTCCCCATCATACATGGAGAAAATTCGTGTATTTGAACGTAAGTGTATTAGATGTTGTACAAACATGTATAGAACCCCTGAAAGCAATTACCTTAAATACATCTCAAATAAGACTATATACAACAACGCGAATATAAGCAGAATAGACAACTTCATAATCAATTTGATTAGAAAGCATATTGATAGATGTACAAATTGTTCTAATATTCATCTAATAATGGCTCCATTCTACACGGATTTTGAATATATAAAAAATTCCATATTGAATGGATTTGTACCACCAGAATCCTTTGTGTTTGTAGACAGTATACATTACATGAACAGAGATGATGGAGTGCCTTTATTCTATCATGTATATAGACGAGCCACAGATAAATCGATAGACTATTTAAGAAGTGATAATAATAACACCAGATTCGATATGAGCATCCCAGACAGAGATAAACTTTGGGCTGACCCTAACAAACGCATACAATATTGGTGGCATACATAACACTAACTTAATTTTTATTTCCCTGACAATTCCTTTTTATTAAAAACAAATATAAATGTGTAATGTTTTTTTGTCAACTTTTTCATTACAATTCACCATATTATTTTCCTTGTAAAATATAATTTATTACAAAATTTACTCAATTAGAATATAAGATTATACTAGAGCACCTACATTTAGGTTTTTGTATATTTGTAAATATAATTATAAAAACTATTGTTTATTGTAGTATGCACTGAATTATAAAAACACAATAAATAAACAACAAAAAAAAAAAAAAAAAAAAAAAAAATGTTCACCGGGCATGACTTTCCCAATCCAAAAGTTCACCGGGCATGACTTTCCCAGTACAAAAGTTCACCGGGCATGACTTTCCCAGTACAAAAGTTCACCGGGCATGACTTTCCCAATACAAAAGTTCACCGGGCATGACTTTCCCAATACAAAAGTTCACCGGGCATGACTTTCCCAGTACAAAAGATCACCGGGCATGACTTTCCCAATACAAAAGTTCACCGGGCATGACTTTCCCATACAAAAGTTCACCGGGCATGACTTTCCCAATACAAAAGTTCACCGGGCATGACTTTCCCCATACAAAAGTTCACCGGGCATGACTTTTCCCAATACAAAAGTTCACCGGGCATGACTTTCCCAATACAAAAGTTCACCGGGCATGACTTTCCCAGTACAAAAGTTCACCGGGCATGACTTTCCCAATACAAAAGTTCACCGGGCATGACTTTCCCAGTACAAAAGTTCACCGGGCATGACTTTCCCAATACAAAAGTTGACCGGGCATGACTTTCCCAGTACAAAAGTTGACCGGGCATGACTTTCCCAGTACAAATGTTCACCGGGCATGACTTTCCCAATACAAAAGTTCACCGGGCATGACTTTCCCAATACAAAAGTTCACCGGGCATGACTTTCCTAGTACAAAAGATCACCGGGCATGACTTTCCCAATACAAAAGTTCACCGGGCATGACTTTTCCCATACAAAAGTTCACCGGGCATGACTTTTCCCATACAAAAGTTCACCGGGCATGACTTTCCCAATACAAAAGTTCACCGGGCATGACTTTCCCAATACAAAAGTTCACCGGGCATGACTTTCCCAATACAAAAGTTCACCGGGCATGACTTTCCCAGTACAAAAGATCACCGGGCATGACTTTCCCAATAGAAAAGTTCACCGGGCATGACTTTTCCCATACAAAAGTTCACCGGGCATGACTTTCCCAATACAAAAGTTGACCGGGCATGACTTTCCCAATACAAATGTTCACCGGGCATGACTTTCCCAATACAAAAGTTCACCGGGCATGACTTTCCCAGTACAAAAGATCACAGGGCATGACTTTCCCAATACAAAAGTTCACCGGGCATGACTTTCCCAATACAAAAGTTCACCGGGCATGACTTTCCCAATACAAAAGTTCACCGGGCATGACTTTCCCAGTACAAAAGTTCACCGGGCATGACTTTTCCCATACAAAAGTTCACCGGGCATGACTTTTCCCATACAAAAGTTCACCGGGCATGACTTTTCAGATACAAAAGTTCACCGGGCAAGACTTTCCCAATACAAAAGTTGACCGGGCATGACTTTCCCAATACAAAAGTTCACCGGGCATGACTTTCCCAGTATAAAAGTTCACCTGGCATGACTTTCCCAATACAAAAGTTCACCGGGCATGACTTTTCCAATACAAAAGTTCACCGGGCATGACTTTTCCCATGCAAAAGTTCACCGGGCATGACTTTCCCAATACAAAAGTTCACCGGGCATGACTTTTCCCATACAAAAGTTGACCGGGCATGACTTTCCCAATACAAAAGTTCACCGGGCATGACTTTCCTAATACAAAAGTTTACCGGGCATGACTTTCCCAATACAAAAGTTCACCGGGCATGACTTTCCCAATACAAAAGTTCACCGGCATGACTTTTCCCATACAAAAGATCACCGGGCATGACTTTCCAGGTACAAAAGTTCACCGGGCATGACTTTCCCAATACAAAAGTTCACCGGGCATGACTTTCCCAATACAAAAGTTCACCGGGCATGACTTTCCCAATACAAAAGTTCACCGGGCATGACTTTCCCAATACAAAAGTTCACCGGGCATGACTTTCCCAATACAAAAGATCACCGGGCATGACTTTCCCAATACAAAAGTTGACCGGGCATGACTTTCCCAATACAAAAGTTCACCGGGCATGACTTTCCCAGTACAAAAGTTCACCGGGCATGACTTTCCCAGTACAAAAGATCACCGGGCATGACTTTCCCAATACAAAAGTTGACCGGGCATGACTTTCCCAGTACAAAAGTTCACCGGGCATGTCTTTCCCAGTACAAAAGTTCACCGGGCATGGCTTTCCCAATACAAAAGTTCACCGGGCATGACTTTCCCAATACAAAAGTTCACCGGGCATGACTTTCCCAGTACAAAAGTTCATCGGGCATGACTTTCCCAATACAAAAGTTCACCGGGCATGACTTTCCCAATACAAAAGTTGACCGGGCATGACTTTCCCAGTACAAAAGATCACCGGGCATGACTTAACCAATACAAAAGTTCACCGGGCATGACTTTCCCAGTACAAAAGTTCACCGGGCATGACTTTCCCAATACAAAAGTTCACCGGGCATGACTTTCCCAATACAAAAGATCACCGGGCATGACTTTCCCAATACAAAAGTTGACCGGGCATGACTTTCCCAGTACAAATGTTCACCGGGCATGACTTTCCCAATACAAAAGTTCACCGGGCATGACTTTCCCAATACAAAAGTTCACCGGGCATGACTTTCCCAGTACAAAAGATCACCGGGCATGACTTTCCCAATACAAAAGTTCACCGGGCATGACTTTTCCCATACAAAAGTTCACCGGGCATGACTTTTCCCATAAAAAAATTCACCGGGCATGACTTTCCCAATACAAAAGTTCACCGGGCATGACTTTCCCAATACAAAAGTTCACCGGGCATGACTTTCCCAATACAAAAGTTCACCGGGCATGACTTTCCCAGTACAAAAGATCACCGGGCATGACTTTCCCAATACAAAAGTTCACCGGGCATGACTTTTCCCATACAAAAGTTCACCGGACATGACTTTTCCCATACAAAAGTTCACCGGGCATGACTTTCCCAATACAAAAGTTCACCGGGCATGACTTTCCCAATACAAAAGTTCACCGGGCATGACTTTCCCAATACAAAAGTTCACCGGGCATGACTTTCCCAGTACAAAAGATCACCGGGCATGACTTTCCCAATACAAAAGTTCACCGGGCATGACTTTTCCCATACAAAAGTTCACCGGGCATGACTTTCCCAGTACAAAAGTTCACCGGGCATGACTTTCCCAGTACAAAAGTTCACCGGGCATGACTTTCCCAATACAAAAGTTCACCGTGCATGACTTTCCCAGTACAAAAGATCACCGGGCATGACTTTCCCAATACAAAAGTTCACCGGGCATGACTTTCCCAATACAAAAGTTAACCGGGCATGACTTTCCCAATACAAAAGTTCACCGGGCATGACTTTCCCAATACAAAAGTTCACCGGGCATGACTTTCCCAATACAAAAGTTCACCGGGCATGACTTTCCCAATACAAAAGTTGACCGGGCATGACTTTCCCAGTACAAAAGATCACCGGGCATGACTTTCCCAGTACAAAAGTTCACCGGGCATGACTTTCCCAATACGAAAGTTCACCGGGCATGAATTTTCCCATACAAAAGTTCACCGGGCATGACTTTCCCAATACAAAAGTTCACCGGGCATGACTTTCCCAATACAAAAGTTCACCGGGCATGACTTTCCCAGTACAAAAGATCACCGGGCATGACTTTCCCAATACAAAAGTTCACCGGGCATGACTTTCCCAGTACAAAAGTTCACCGGGCATGACTTTTCCCATACAAAAGTTCACCGGGCATGACTTTTCCCATACAAAAGTTCACCGGGCATGACTTTTCCCATACAAAAGTTCACCGGGCATGACTTTTCCCATACAAAAGTTCACCGGGCATGACTTTCCCAATACAAAAGTTGACCGGGCATGACTTTCCCAATACAAAAGTTCACCGGGCATGACTTTCCCAGTACAAAAGTTCACCGGGCATGACTTTCCCAATACAAAAGTTCACCGGGCATGACTTTCCCAATACAAAAGTTCACCAGGCATGACTTTTCCCATGCAAAAGTTCACCGGGCATGACTTTCCCAATACAAAAGTTCACCGGGCATGACTTTTCCCATACAAAAGTTGACCGGGCATGACTTTCCCAATACAAAAGTTCACCGGGCATGATTTCCTAATACAAAAGTTCACCGGGCATGACTTTCCCAATACAAAAGTTCACCGGGCATGACTTTCCCAATACAAAAGTTCACCGGGCATGACTTTTCCCATACAAAAGATCACCGGGCATGACTTTCCCAGTACAAAAGTTCACCGGGCATGACTTTCCCAATACAAAAGATCACCGGGCATGACTTTCCCAATACAAAAGTTCACCGGGCATGACTTTCCCAATACAAAAGTTGACCGGGCATGACTTTCCCAATACAAAAGTTCACCGGGCATGACTTTCCCAGTACAAAAGATCACCGGGCATGACTTTCCCAGTACAAAAGACCACCGGGCATGACTTTCCCAATACAAAAGTTGACCGGGCATGACTTTCCCAATACAAAAGTTCACCGGGCATGACTTTTCCCATACAAAAGTTCACCGGGCATGACTTTCCCAATACAAAAGATCACCGGGCATGACTTTCCCAATACAAAAGTTGACCGGGCATGACTTTTCCCATACAAAAGTTCACCGGGCATGACTTTCCCAATACAAAAGTTGACCGGGCATGACTTTCCCAGTACAAAAGATCACCGGGCATGACTTTCCCAATACAAAAGTTCACCGGGCATGACTTTCCCAATACAAAAGTTCACCGGGCATGACTTTCCCAATACAAAAGCTCACCGGGCATGACTTTCCCAATACAAAAGTTCACCGGGCATGACTTTCCCAATACAAAAGTTCACCGGGCATGACTTTCCCAATACAAAAGTTCACCGGGCATGACTTTCCCAATACAAAAGTTCACCGGGCATGACTTTCCCAGTACAAAAGATCACCGGGCATAACTTTCCCAATACAAAAGTTGACCGGGCATGACTTTCCCAATACAAAAGTTCACCGGGCATGACTTTTCCCATACAAAAGTTGACCGGGCATGACTTTCCCAGTACAAAAGATCACCGGGCATGACTTTTCCCATACAAAAGTTCACCGGGCATGACTTTCCCAATACAAAAGTTGACCGGGCATGACTTTCCCAATACAAAAGTTCACCGGGCATGACTTTCTCAGTACAAAAGTTCACCGGGCATGACTTTCCCAATACAAAAGATCACCGGGCATGACTTTCCCAATACAAAAGTTCACCGGGCATGACTTTCCCAATACAAAAGTTCACCGGGCATGACTTTCCCAATACAAAAGTTCACCGGGCATGACTTTCCCAGTACAAAAGATCACCGGGCATGACTTTCCCAATACAAAAGTTGACCGGGCATGACTTTCCCAGTACAAATGTTCACCGGGCATGACTTTCCCAATACAAAAGTTCACCGGGCATGACTTTCCCAATACAAAAGTTCACCGGGCATGACTTTTTCCAGTACAAAAGATCACCGGGCATGACTTTCCCAGTAAAAAGATCACCGGGCATGACTTTCCCAATACAAAAGTTCACCGGGCATGACTTTCCCAATACAAAAGTTCACCGGGCATGACTTTCCCAGTACAAAAGATCACCGGGCATGACTTTCCCAATACAAAAGTTGACCGGGCATGACTTTCCCAGTACAAATGTTCACCGGGCATGACTTTCCCAATACAAAAGTTCACCGAGCATGACTTTCCCAATACAAAAGTTCACCGGGCATGACTTTCCCAATACAAAAGTTGACCGGGCATGACCTTCCCAATACAAAAGTTCACCGGGCATGACTTTTCCCATACAAAAGTTGACCGGGCATGACTTTCCCAATACAAAAGTTGACCGGGCATGACTTTTCCCATACAAAAGTTCACCGGGCATGACTTTCCCAATACAAAAGTTGACCGGGCATGACTTTCCCAGTACAAAAGATCACCGGGCATGACTTTCCCAATACAAAAGATGACCGGGCATGACTTTCCCAATACAAAAGTTCACCGGGCATGACTTTTCCCATACAAAAGTTCACCGGGCATGACTTTTCCCATACAAAAGTTCACCGGGCATGACTTTCCCAATACAAAAGTTCACCGGGCATGACTTTCCCAATACAAAAGTTCACCGGGCATGACTTTCCCAATACAAAAGTTCACCGGGCATGACTTTCCCAGTACAAAAGATCACCGGGCATGACTTTCCCAATACAAAAGTTCACCGGGCATGACTTTTCCCATACAAAAGTTCACCGGGCATGACTTTCCCAATACAAAAGATCACCGGGCATGACTTTCCCAATACAAAAGTTCACCGGGCATGACTTTCCCAGTACAAAAGTTCACCGGGCATGACTTTCCCAGTACAAAAGATCACCGGGCATGACTTTCCCAATACAAAAGTTGACCGGGCATGACTTTCCCAGTACAAATGTTCACCGGGCATGACTTTCCCAATACAAAAGATCACCGGGCATGACTTTCCCAATACAAAAGTTCACCGGGCATGACTTTCCCAGTACAAAAGTTCACCGGGCATGACTTTCCCAATACAAAAGTTCACCGGGCATGACTTTTCCCATACAAAAGTTCACCGGCCATGACTTTCCCAGTACAAAAGATCACCGGGCATGACTTTCCCAATACAAAAGTTCACCGGGCATGATTTTCCCAAAACAAAAGTTCACCGGGCATGACTTTTCCCATACAAAAGTTCACCGGGCATGACTTTTCCCATACAAAAGTTCACCGGGCATGACTTTCCCAATACAAAAGTTCACCGGGCATGACTTTTCCCATACAAAAGTTCACCGGGCATGACTTTTCCCATACAAAAGTTCACCGGGCATGACTTTCCCAATACAAAAGTTCACCGGGCATGACTTTCCCAATACAAAAGTTCACCGGGCATGACTTTCCCAATACAAAAGTCCACCGGGCATGACTTTCCCAGTACAAAAGATCACCGGGCATGACTTTCCCAATACAAAAGTTCACCGGTCATGACTTTTCCCATACAAAAGTTCACCGGGCATGACTTTCCCAGTACAAAAGATCACCGGGCATGACTTTCCCAATACAAAAGTTCACCGGGCATGACTTTCCCAGTACAAAAGTTCACCGGGCATGACTTTCCCAGTACAAAAGATCACCGGGCATGACTTTCCCAATACAAAAGTTGACCGGGCATGACTTTCCCAGTACAAATGTTCACCGGGCATGACTTTCCCAATACAAAAGTTCACCGGGCATGACTTTCCCAATACAAAAGTTCACCGGGCATGACTTTCCCAGTACAAAAGTTCACCGGGCATGACTTTCCCAATACAAAAGTTCACCGGGCATGACTTTTCCCATACAAAAGTTCACCGGGCATGACTTTCCCAGTACAAAAGATCACTGGGCATGACTTTCCCAATACAAAAGTTCACCGGGCATGACTTTCCCAATACAAAAGTTCACCGGGCATGACTTTTCCCATACAAAAGTTCACCGGGCATGACTTTTCCCATACAAAAGTTCACCGGGCATGACTTTCCCAATACAAAAGTTCACCGGGCATGACTTTTCCCATACAAAAGTTCACCGGGCATGACTTTTCCCATACAAAAGTTCACCGGGCATGACTTTCCCAATACAAAAGTTGACCGGGCATGACTTTCCCAGTACAAAAGATCACCGGGCATGACTTTCCCAATACAAAAGTTGACCGGGCATGACTTTCCCCATACAAAAGTTCACCGGGCATGACTTTCCCATACAAAAGTTCACCGGGCATGACTTTCCCAATACAAAAGTTCACCGGGCATGACTTTCCCAATACAAAAGTTGACCGGGCATGACTTTCCCAGTACAAAAGATCACCGGGCATGACTTTCCCAATACAAAAGTTGACCGGGCATGACTTTCCCAATACAAAAGTTCACCGGGCATGACTTTTCCCATACAAAAGTTCACCGGGCATGACTTTTCCCATACAAAAGTTCACCGGGCATGACTTTCCCAATACAAAAGTTCACCGGGCATGACTTTCCCAATACAAAAGTTCACCGGGCATGACTTTCCCAATACAAAAGTTCACGGGCATGACTTTCCCAGTACAAAAGATCACCGGGCATGACTTTCCCAATACAAAAGTTCACCGGGAATGACTTTTCCCATACAAAAGTTCACCGGGCATGACTTTCCCAGTACAAAAGATCACCGGGCATGACTTTCCCAATACAAAAGTTCACCGGGCATGACTTTCCCAGTACAAAAGTTCACCGGGCACGACTTTCCCAGTACAAAAGATCACCGGGCATGACTTTCCCAATACAAAAGTTGACCGGGCATGACTTTCCCAGTACAAATGTTCACCGGGCATGACTTTCCCAATACAAAAGTTCACCGGGCATGACTTTCCCAATACAAAAGTTCACCGGGCATGACCTTCCCAGTACAAAAGTTCACCGGGCATGACTTTCCCAATACAAAAGTTCACCGGGCATGACTTTTCCCATACAAAAGTTGACCGGGCATGACTTTCCCAATACAAAAGATCACCGGGCATGACTTTCCCAATACAAAAGTTCACCGGGCATGACTTTCCCAATACAAAAGTTCACCGGGCATGACTTTCCCAATACAAAAGTTCACCGGGCATGACTTTCCCAGTACAAAAGTTCACCGGGCATGACTTTCCCAGTACAAAAGATCACCGGGCATGACTTTCCCAATACAAAAGTTGACCGGGCATGACTTTCCCAATACAAAAGTTCACCGGGCATGACTTTCCCAATACAAAAGTTCACTGGACATGACTTTTCCCATACAAAAGTTCACCGGGCATGACTTTCCCAGTACAAAAGATCACCGGGCATGACTTTCCCAATACAAAAGTTGACCGGGCATGACTTTCCCAGTACAAATGTTCACCGGGCATGACTTTCCCATTACAAAAGTTCACCGGGCATGACTTTCCCAGTACAAAAGATCACCGGGCATGACTTTTCCCATACAAAAGTTCACCGGGCATGACTTTCCCAATACAAAAGTTCACCGGGCATGACTTTCCCAATACAAAAGTTCACCGGGCATGACTTTCCCAATACAAAAGTTCACCGGGCATGACTTTCCCAATACAAAAGTTCACCGGGCATGACTTTTCCAATACAAAAGTTCACCGGGCATGACTTTCCCAGTACAAAAGATCACCGGGCATGACTTTCCCAATACAAAAGTTGACCGGGCATGACTTTCCCAGTACAAATGTTCACCGGGCATGACTTTCCCAATACTAAAGTTCACCGGGCATGACTTTCCCAATACAAAAGTTCACCGGGCATGACTTTCCCAATACAAAAGTTCACCGGGCATGACTTTCCCAGTACAAAAGTTCACCGGGCATGACTTTCCCAGTACAAAAGATCACCGGGCATGACTTTCCCAATACAAAAGTTCACCGGGCATGACTTTCCCAATACAAAAGTTCACCGGGCATGTCTTTCCCAATACAAAAGTTCACCGGGCATGACTTTCCCAATACAAAAGTTGACCGGGCATGACTTTCCCAATACAAAAGTTGACCGGGCATGACTTTCCCAATACAAAAGTTGACCGGGCATGACTTTCCCAATACAAAAGTTCACCGGGCATAACTTTCCCAATACAAAAGTTCACCGGGCATGACTTTCCCATACAAAAGTTCACCGGGCATGACTTTTCCCATACAAAAGTTCACCGGGCATGACTTTCCCAGTACAAAAGATCACCGGGCATGACTTTCCCAATACAAAAGTTCACCGGGCATGACTTTCCCAATACAAAAGTTCACCGGGCATGACTTTCCCAATACAAAAGTTCACCGGGCATGACTTTCCCAATACAAAAGTTCACCGGGCATGACTTTTCCCATACAAAAGTTCACCGGGCATGACTTTCCCAGTACAAAAGATCACCGGGCATGACTTTCCCAATACAAAAGTTCACCGGGCATGACTTTCCCAATACAAAAGTTCACCGGGCATGACTTTTCCCATACAAATGTTCACCGGGCATGACTTTCCCAATACAAAAGTTCACCGGGCATGACTTTTCCCATACAAAAGTTCACCGGGCATGACTTTCCCAATACAAAAGTTGACCGGGCATGACTTTCCCAGTACAAAAGATCACCGGGCATGACTTTCCCAATACAAAAGTTCACCGGGCATGACTTTTCCCATACAAAAGTTCACCGGGCATGACTTTTCCCATACAAAAGTTCACCGGGCATGACTTTTCCCATACAAAAGTTCACCGGGCATGACTTTCCCAGTACAAAAGATCACCGGGCATGACTTTCCCAATACAAAATTTGACGGGCATGACTTTCCCAATACAAAAGTTCACCGGGCATGACTTTCCCAATACAAAAGTTCACCGGGCATGACTTTCCCAATACAAAAGTTCACCGGGCATGACTTTCCCAATACAAAAGTTCACCGGGCATGACCTTCCCAGTACAAAAGTTCACCGGGCATGACTTTCCCAATACAAAAGTTCACCGGGCATGACTTTTCCCATACAAAAGTTCACCGGGCATGACTTTCCCAATACAAAAGATCACCGGGCATGACTTTCCCAATACAAAAGTTCACCGGGCATGACTTTCCCAATACAAAAGTTCACCGGGCATGACTTTCCCACCGGGCATGACTTTCACCGGGCATGACTTTCCCAGTACAAAAGTTCACCGGGCATGACTTTCCCAGTACAAAAGATCACCGGGCATGACTTTCCCAATACAAAAGTTGACCGGGCATGACTTTCCCAATACAAAAGTTCACCGGGCATGACTTTCCCAATACAAAAGTTCACCGGACATGACTTTTCCCATACAAAAGTTCACCGGGCATGACTTTCCCAGTACAAAAGATCACCGGGCATGACTTTCCCAATACAAAAGTTGACCGGGCATGACTTTCCCAGTACAAATGTTCACCGGGCATGACTTTCCCAATACAAAGGTTCACCGGGCATGACTTTCCCAGTACAAAAGATCACCGGGCATGACTTTTCCCATACAAAAGTTCACCGGGCATGACTTTCCCAATACAAAAGTTCACCGGGCATGACTTTCCCAATACAAAAGTTCACCGGGCATGACTTTCCGAATACAAAAGTTCACCGGCCATGACTTTCCCAATACAAAAGTTCACCGGGCATGACTTTTCCAATACAAAAGTTCACCGGGCATGACTTTCCCAGTACAAAAGATCACCGGGCATGACTTTCCCAATACAAAAGTTGACCGGGCATGACTTTCCCAGTACAAATGTTCACCGGGCATGACTTTCCCAATACAAAAGTTCACCGGGCATGACTTTCCCAATACAAAAGTTCACCGGGCATGACTTTCCCAATACAAAAGTTCACCGGGCATGACTTTCCCAGTACAAAAGTTCACGTGCATGACTTTCCCAGTACAAAAGATCACCGGGCATGACTTTCCCAATACAAAAGTTCACCGGGCATGACTTTCCCAATACAAAAGTTCACCGGGCATGACTTTCCCAATACAAAAGTTCACCGGGCATGACTTTCCCAATACAAAAGTTCACCGGGCATGACTTTCCCAGTACAAAAGTTCACCGGGCATGACTTTCCCAGTACAAAAGATCACCGGGCATGACTTTCCCAATACAAAAGTTGACCGGGCATGACTTTCCCAATACAAAAGTTTACCGGGCATGACTTTCCCAATACAAAAGTTCACTGGACATGTCTTTTCCCATACAAAAGTTCACCGGGCATGACTTTCCCAGTACAAAAGATCACCGGGCATGACTTTCCCAATACAAAAGTTGACGGGGCATGACTTTCCCAGTACAAATGTTCACCGGGCATGACTTTCCCATTACAAAAGTTCACCGGGCATGACTTTCCCAGTACAAGAGATCACCGGGCATGACTTTTCCCATACAAAAGTTCACCGGGCATGACTTTCCCAATACAAAAGTTCACCGGGCATGACTTTCCCAATACAAAAGTTCACCGGGCATGACTTTCCCAATACAAAAGTTCACCGGGCATGACTTTCCCAATACAAAAGTTCACCGGGCATGACTTTTCCAATACAAAAGTTCACCGGGCATGACTTTCCCAGTACAAAAGATCACCGGGCATGACTTTCCCAATACAAAAGTTGACCGGGCATGACTTTCCCAGTACAAATGTTCACCGGGAATGACTTTCCCAATACTAAAGTTCACCGGGCATGACTTTCCCAATACAAAAGTTCACCGGGCATGACTTTCCCAATACAAAAGTTCACCGGGCATGACTTTCCCAGTACAAAAGTTCACCGGGCATGACTTTCCCAGTACAAAAGATCACCGGGCATGACTTTCCCAATACAAAAGTTCACCGGGCATGACTTTCCCAATACAAAAGTTCACCGGGCATGTCTTTCCCAATACAAAAGTTCACCGGGCATGACTTTCCCAATACAAAAGTTCACCGGGCATGACTTTCCCAATACAAAAGTTCACCGGGCATGACTTTTCCCATACAAAAGTTCACCGGGCATGACTTTCCCAGTACAAAAGATCACCGGGCATGACTTTCCCAATACAAAAGTTCACCGGGCATGACTTTCCCAATACAAAAGTTCACCGGGCATGACTTTTCCCATACAAATGTTCACCGGGCATGACTTTCCCAATACAAAAGTTCACCGGGCATGACTTTTCCCATACAAAAGTTCACCGGGCATGACTTTCCCAATACAAAAGTTGACCGGGCATGACTTTCCCAGTACAAAAGATCACCGGGCATGACTTTCCCAATACAAAAGTTCACCGGGCATGACTTTTCCCATACAAAAGTTCACCGGGCATGACTTTTCCCATACAAAAGTTCACCGGGCATGACTTTCCCAGTACAAAAGATCACCGGGCATGACTTTCCCAGTACAAAAGATCACCGGGCATGACTTTCCCAATACAAAAGTTCACCGGGCATGACTTTCCCAATACAAAAGTTCACCGGGCATGACTTTCCCAATACAAAAGTTCACCGGGCATGACTTTCCCAGTACAAAAGATCACCGGGCATGACTTTCCCAATACGAAAGTTGACCGGGCATGACTTTCCCAATACAAAAGTTCACCGGACATGACTTTTCCCATACAAAAGTTCACCGGGCATGACTTTTCCCATACAAAAGTTCACCGGGCATGACTTTCCCAATACAAAAGTTCACCGGGCATGACTTTCCCAATACAAAAGTTCACCGGGCATGACTTTCCCAATACAAAAGTTCACCGGGCATGACTTTCCCAATACAAAAGTTCACCGGGCATGACTTTCCCAATACAAAAGTTCACCGGGCATGACTTTCCCAGTACAAAAGTTCACCGGGCATGACTTTCCCAATACAAAAGTTCACCGGGCATGAATTTCCCAGTACAAAAGATCACCGGGCATGACTTTCCCAATACAAAAGTTGACCGGGAATGACTTTCCCAGTACAAATGTTCACCGGGCATGACTTTCCCAATACAAAAGTTCACCGGGCATGACTTTCCCAATACAAAAGTTCACCGGGCATGACTTTCCCAGTACAAAAGATCACCGGGCATGACTTTCCCAATACAAAAGTTCACCGGGCATGACTTTTCCCATACAAAAGTTCACCGGGCATGACTTTCCCAGTACAAAAGATCACCGGGCATGACTTTTCCCATACAAAAGTTCACCGGGCATGACTTTCCCAGTACAAAAGATCACCGGGCATGACTTTCCCAGTACAAAAGATCACCGGGCATGACTTTCCCAATACAAAAGTTCACCGGGCATGACTTTCCCAATACAAAAGTTCACCGGGCATGACTTTCCCAATACAAAAGTTCACCGGGCATGACTTTCCCAATACAAAAGTTCACCGGGCATGACTTTCCCAGTACAAAAGTTCACCGGGCATGACTTTCCCAGTACAAAAGATCACCGGGCATGACTTTCCCAATACAAAAGTTCACCGGGCATGACTTTCCCAATACAAAAGTTCACCAGGCATGACTTTCCCAATACAAAAGTTCACCGGGCATGACTTTCCCAATACAAAAGTTCACCGGGCATGACTTTCCCCATACAAAAGTTCACCGGGCATGACTTTCCCAATACAAAAGTTCACCGGGCATGACTTTCCCAATACAAAAGTTCACCGGGCATGACTTTCCCAATACAAAAGTTCACCGGGCATGACTTTCCCAATACAAAAGTTCACCGGGCATGACTTTCCCAATACAAAAGTTCACCGGGCATGGCTTTCCCAACACAAAAGTTCACCGGGCATGACTTTCCCAATACAAAAGTTCACCGGGCATGACTTTTCCCATACAAAAGTTCACCGGGCATGACTTTTCCCATACAAAAGTTCACCGGGCATGACTTTCCAGTACAAAAGATCACCGGGCATGACTTTCCCAATACAAAAGTTCAACGGGCATGACTTTCCCAATACAAAAGTTCACCGGGAATGACTTTCCCAATACAAAAGTTCACCGGGCATGACTTTCCCAGTACAAAAGATCACCGGGCATGACTTTCCCAATACAAAATTTCACCGGGCATGACTTTCCCAATACAAAAGTTCACCGGGCATGACTTTCCCAATACAAAAGTTCACCGGGCATGACTTTCCCAATACAAAAGTTCACCGGGCATGACTTTCCCAATACAAAAGTTCACCGGGCATGACTTTCCCAGTACAAAAGTTCACCGGGCATGACTTTCCCAGTACAAAAGATCACCGGGCATGACTTTCCCAATACAAAAGTTCACCGGGCATGACTTTTCCCATACAAAAGTTCACCGGGCATGACTTTCCCAATACAAAAGTTCACCGGACATGACTTTCCCAATACAAAAGTTCACCGGGCATGACTTTCCCAATACAAAAGTTGACCGGGCATGACTTTCCCAATACAAAAGTTGACCGGGCATGACTTTCCCAGTACAAAAGTTCACCGGGCATGACTTTCCCAATACAAAAGTTCACCGGGCATGACTTTCCCATACAAAAGTTCACCGGGCATGACTTTCCCAGTACAAAAGTTCACCGGGCATGACTTTCCCAATACAAAAGTTGACCGGGCATGACTTTCCCAATACAAAAGTTGACCGGGCATGACTTTCCCAATACAAAAGTTCACCGGGCATGACTTTCCCAATACAAAAGTTCACCGGGCATGACTTTCCCAATACAAAAGTTGACCGGGCATGACTTTCCCAGTACAAAAGTTCACCGGGCATGACTTTCCCAATACAAAAGTTCACCGGGCATGACTTTCCCAATACAAAAGTTGACCGGACATGACTTTCCCAATACAAAAGTTCACCGGGCATGACTTTCCCAATACAAAAGTTCACCGGGCATGACTTTCCCAGTACAAAAGTTCACCGGGCATGATACAAATACAAAAGTTCACCGGGCATGACTTTCCCAATACAAAAGTTCACCGGGCATGACTTTCCCAAAACAAAAGTTCACCGGGCATGACTTTTCCCATACAAAAGTTCACCGGGCATGACTTTTCCCATACAAAAGTTCACCGGGCATGACTTTCCCAATACAAAAGTTCACCGGGCATGACTTTCCCAATACAAAAGTTCACCCTGCATGACTTTCCCAGTACAAAAGTTCACCGGGCATGACTTTCCCAGTACAAAAGATCACCGGGCATGACTTTCCCAATACAAAAGATCACCGGGCATGACTTTCCCAATACAAAAGTTGACGGGCATGACTTTCCCAATACAAAAGTTCACCGGGCATGACTTTCCCAATACAAAAGTTCACCGGGCATGACTTTCCCAATACAAAAGTTCACCGGGCATGACCTTCCCAGTACAAAAGTTCACCGGGCATGACTTTCCCAATACAAAAGTTCACCGGGCATGACTTTTCCCATACAAAAGTTCACCGGGCATGACTTTCCCAATACAAAAGATCACCGGGCATGACTTTCCCAATACAAAAGTTCACCGGGCATGACTTTCCCAATACAAAAGTTCACCGGGCATGACTTTCCCACCGGGCATGACTTTCACCGGGCATGACTTTCCCAGTACAAAAGTTCACCGGGCATGACTTTCCCAGTACAAAAGATCACCGGGCATGACTTTCCCAATACAAAAGTTGACCGGGCATGACTTTCCCAATACAAAAGTTCACCGGGCATGACTTTCCCAATACAAAAGTTCACCGGACATGACTTTTCCCATACAAAAGTTCACCGGGCATGACTTTCCCAGTACAAAAGATCACCGGGCATGACTTTCCCAATACAAAAGTTGACCGGGCATGACTTTCCCAGTACAAATGTTCACCGGGCATGACTTTCCCAATACAAAAGTTCACCGGGCATGACTTTCCCAATACAAAAGTTCACCGGGCATGACTTTCCCAATACAAAAGTTCACCGGGCATGACTTTCCCAATACAAAAGTTCACCGGGCATGACTTTCACAATACTAAAGTTCACCGGGCATGACTTTCCGAATACAAAAGTTCACCGGGCATGACTTTCCCAATACAAAAGTTCACCGGGCATGACTTTTCCAATACAAAAGTTCACCGGGCATGACTTTCCCAATACAAAAGATCACCGGGCATGACTTTCCCAATACAAAAGTTGACCGGGCATGACTTTCCCAGTACAAATGTTCACCGGGCATGACTTTCCCAGTACAAAAGATCACCGGGCATGACTTTCCCAATACAAAAGTTCACCGGGCATGACTTTCCCAATACAAAAGTTCACCGGGCATGACTTTCCCAATACAAAAGTTCACCGGGCATGACTTTCCCAATACAAAAGTTCACCGGGCATGACTTTCCCAATACAAAAGTTGACCGGGCATGACTTTCCCAATACAAAAGTTCACCGGGCATGACTTTCCCAATACAAAAGTTCACCGGGCATGACTTTCCCATACAAAAGTTCACCGGGCATGACTTTTCCCATACAAAAGTTCACCGGGCATGACTTTCCCAGTACAAAAGATCACCGGGCATGACTTTCCCAATACAAAAGTTGACCGGGCATGACTTTCCCAGTACAAAAGTTCACCGGGCATGACTTTCCCAATACAAAAGTTCACCGGGCATGACTTTCCCAATACAAAAGTTCACCGGGCATGACTTTCCCAATACAAAAGTTCACCGGGCATGACTTTTCCCATACAAAAGTTCACCGGCCATGACTTTCCCAGTACAAAAGATCACCGGGTATGACTTTCCCAATACAAAAGTTCACCGGGCATGACTTTCCCAATACAAAAGTTCACCGGGCATCACTTTTCCCATACAAATGTTCACCGGGCATGACTTTCCCAATACAAAAGTTCACCGGGCATGACTTTTCCCATACAAAAGTTCACCGGGCATGACTTTCCCAATACAAAAGTTGACCGGGCATGACTTTCCCAGTACAAAAGATCACCGGGCATGACTTTCCCAATACAAAAGTTCACCGGGCATGACTTTTCCCATACAAAAGTTCACCGGGCATGACTTTTCCCATACAAAAGTTCACCGGGCATGACTTTCCCAGTACAAAAGATCACCGGGCATGACTTTTCCCATACAAAAGTTCACCGGGCATGACTTTCCCAGTACAAAAGATCACCGGGCATGACTTTCCCAATACAAAAGTTGACGGGCATGACTTTCCCAATACAAAAGTTCACCGGGCATGACTTTCCCAATACAAAAGTTCACCGGGCATGACTTTCCCAATACAAAAGTTGACCGGGCATGACTTTCCCAGTTCAAAAGTTCACCGGGCATGACTTTCCCAGTACAAAAGATCACCGGGCATGACTTTCCCAATACAAAAGTTGACCGGGCATGACTTTCCCAATACAAAAGTTGACCGGGCATGACTTTCCCAGTACAAAAGTTCACCGGGCATGACTTTTCCCATACAAAAGTTCACCGGGCATGACTTTCCCAATACAAAAGTTGACCGGGCATGACTTTCCCAATACAAAAGTTCACCGGGCATGACTTTTCCCATACAAAAGTTCACCGGGCTTGACTTTTCCCATACAAAAGTTCACCGGGCATGACTTTCCCAATACAAAAGTTCACCGGGCATGACTTTCCCAGTACAAAAGTTCACCGGGCATGACTTTCCCAGTACAAAAGATCACCGGGCATGACTTTCCCAATACAAAAGTTCACCGGGCATGACTTTCCCAATACAAAAGTTGACCGGGCATGACTTTCCCAGTACAAAAGTTCACCGGGCATGACTTTCCCAATACAAAAGTTCACCGGGCATGACTTTCCCAGTACAAAAGTTCACCGGGCATGACTTTCCCAATACAAAAGTTCACCGGGCATGACTTTCCCAGTACAAAAGTTCACCGGGCATGACTTTCCCAATACAAAAGTTCACCGGGCATGACTTTCCCAATACAAAAGTTCACCGGGCATGACTTTCCCAATACAAAAGTTCACCGGGCATGACTTTCCCAATACAAAAGTTCACCGGGCATGACTTTCCCAGTACAAAAGTTCACCGGGCATGACTTTCCCAATACAAAAGTTCACCGGGCATGACTTTCCCAGTACAAAAGATCACCGGGCATGACTTTCCCAATACAAAAGTTGACCGGGCATGACTTTCCCAGTACAAATGTTCACCGGGCATGACTTTCCCAATACAAAAGTTCACCGGGCATGACTTTCCCAATACAAAAGTTCACCGGGCATGACTTTCCCAGTACAAAAGATCACCGGGCATGACTTTCCCAATACAAAAGTTCACCGGGCATGACTTTTCCCATACAAAAGTTCACCGGGCATGACTTTCCCAGTACAAAAGATCACCGGGCATGACTTTTCCCATACAAAAGTTCACCGGGCATGACTTTCCCAGTACAAAAGATCACCGGGCATGACTTTCCCAGTACAAAAGATCACCGGGCATGACTTTCCCAATACAAAAGTTCACCGGGCATGACTTTCCCAATACAAAAGTTCACCGGGCATGACTTTCCCAATACAAAAGTTCACCGGGCATGACTTTCCCAATACAAAAGTTCACCGGGCATGACTTTCCCAGTACAAAAGTTCACCGGGCATGACTTTCCCAGTACAAAAGATCACCGGGCATGACTTTCCCAATACAAAAGTTCACCGGGCATGACTTTCCCAATACAAAAGTTCACCAGGCATGACTTTCCCAATACAAAAGTTCACCGGGCATGACTTTCCCAATACAAAAGTTCACCGGGCATGACTTTCCCCATACAAAAGTTCACCGGGCATGACTTTCCAATACAAAAGTTCACCGGGCATGACTTTCCCAATACAAAAGTTCACCGGGCATGACTTTCCCAATACAAAAGTTCACCGGGCATGACTTTCCCAATACAAAAGTTCACCGGGCATGACTTTCCCAATACAAAAGTTCACCGGGCATGACTTTCCCAATACAAAAGTTCACCGGGCATGACTTTCCCAATACAAAAGTTGACCGGGCATGACTTTCCCAATACAAAAGTTCACCGGGCATGACTTTCCCAATACAAAAGTTCACCGGGCATGACTTTCCCATACAAAAGTTCACCGGGCATGACTTTTCCCATACAAAAGTTCACCGGGCATGACTTTCCCAGTACAAAAGATCACCGGGCATGACTTTCCCAATACAAAAGTTGACCGGGCATGACTTTCCCAGTACAAAAGTTCACCGGGCATGACTTTCCCAATACAAAAGTTCACCGGGCATGACTTTCCCAATACAAAAGTTCACCGGGCATGACTTTCCCAATACAAAAGTTCACCGGGCATGACTTTTCCCATACAAAAGTTCACCGGCCATGACTTTCCCAGTACAAAAGATCACCGGGTATGACTTTCCCAATACAAAAGTTCACCGGGCATGACTTTCCCAATACAAAAGTTCACCGGGCATCACTTTTCCCATACAAATGTTCACCGGGCATGACTTTCCCAATACAAAAGTTCACCGGGCATGACTTTTCCCATACAAAAGTTCACCGGGCATGACTTTCCCAATACAAAAGTTGACCGGGCATGACTTTCCCAGTACAAAAGATCACCGGGCATGACTTTCCCAATACAAAAGTTCACCGGGCATGACTTTTCCCATACAAAAGTTCACCGGGCATGACTTTTCCCATACAAAAGTTCACCGGGCATGACTTTCCCAGTACAAAAGATCACCGGGCATGACTTTTCCCATACAAAAGTTCACCGGGCATGACTTTCCCAGTACAAAAGATCACCGGGCATGACTTTCCCAATACAAAAGTTGACGGGCATGACTTTCCCAATACAAAAGTTCACCGGGCATGACTTTCCCAATACAAAAGTTCACCGGGCATGACTTTCCCAATACAAAAGTTGACCGGGCATGACTTTCCCAGTTCAAAAGTTCACCGGGCATGACTTTCCCAGTACAAAAGATCACCGGGCATGACTTTCCCAATACAAAAGTTGACCGGGCATGACTTTCCCAATACAAAAGTTGACCGGGCATGACTTTCCCAGTACAAAAGTTCACCGGGCATGACTTTTCCCATACAAAAGTTCACCGGGCATGACTTTCCCAATACAAAAGTTGACCGGGCATGACTTTCCCAATACAAAAGTTCACCGGGCATGACTTTTCCCATACAAAAGTTCACCGGGCTTGACTTTTCCCATACAAAAGTTCACCGGGCATGACTTTCCCAATACAAAAGTTCACCGGGCATGACTTTCCCAGTACAAAAGTTCACCGGGCATGACTTTCCCAGTACAAAAGATCACCGGGCATGACTTTCCCAATACAAAAGTTCACCGGGCATGACTTTCCCAATACAAAAGTTGACCGGGCATGACTTTCCCAGTACAAAAGTTCACCGGGCATGACTTTCCCAATACAAAAGTTCACCGGGCATGACTTTCCCAGTACAAAAGTTCACCGGGCATGACTTTCCCAATACAAAAGTTCACCGGGCATGACTTTCCCAGTACAAAAGTTCACCGGGCATGACTTTCCCAATACAAAAGTTCACCGGGCATGACTTTCCCAATACAAAAGTTCACCGGGCATGACTTTCCCAATACAAAAGTTCACCGGGCATGACTTTCCCAATACAAAAGTTCACCGGGCATGACTTTCCCAGTACAAAAGTTCACCGGGCATGACTTTCCCAATACAAAAGTTCACCGGGCATGACTTTCCCAGTACAAAAGATCACCGGGCATGACTTTCCCAATACAAAAGTTGACCGGGAATGACTTTCCCAGTACAAATGTTCACCGGGCATGACTTTCCCAATACAAAAGTTCACCGGGCATGACTTTCCCAATACAAAAGTTCACCGGGCATGACTTTCCCAGTACAAAAGATCACCGGGCATGACTTTCCCAATACAAAAGTTCACCGGGCATGACTTTTCCCATACAAAAGTTCACCGGGCATGACTTTCCCAGTACAAAAGATCACCGGGCATGACTTTTCCCATACAAAAGTTCACCGGGCATGACTTTCCCAGTACAAAAGATCACCGGGCATGACTTTCCCAGTACAAAAGATCACCGGGCATGACTTTCCCAATACAAAAGTCACCGGGCATGACTTTCCCAATACAAAAGTTCACCGGGCATGACTTTCCCAATACAAAAGTTCACCGGGCATGACTTTCCCAATACAAAAGTTCACCGGGCATGACTTTCCCAGTACAAAAGTTCACCGGGCATGACTTTCCCAGTACAAAAGATCACCGGGCATGACTTTCCCAATACAAAAGTTCACCGGGCATGACTTTCCCAATACAAAAGTTCACCAGGCATGACTTTCCCAATACAAAAGTTCACCGGGCATGACTTTCCCAATACAAAAGTTCACCGGGCATGACTTTCCCCATACAAAAGTTCACCGGGCATGACTTTCCCAATACAAAAGTTCACCGGGCATGACTTTCCCAATACAAAAGTTCACCGGGCATGACTTTCCCAATACAAAAGTTCACCGGGCATGACTTTCCCAATACAAAAGTTCACCGGGCATGACTTTCCCAATACAAAAGTTCACCGGGCATGGCTTTCCCAACACAAAAGTTCACCGGGCATGACTTTCCCAATACAAAAGTTCACCGGGCATGACTTTTCCCATACAAAAGTTCACCGGGCATGACTTTTCCCATACAAAAGTTCACCGGGCATGACTTTCCAGTACAAAAGATCACCGGGCATGACTTTCCCAATACAAAAGTTCAACGGGCATGACTTTCCCAATACAAAAGTTCACCGGGAATGACTTTCCCAATACAAAAGTTCACCGGGCATGACTTTCCCAGTACAAAAGATCACCGGGCATGACTTTCCCAATACAAAATTTCACCGGGCATGACTTTCCCAATACAAAAGTTCACCGGGCATGACTTTCCCAATACAAAAGTTCACCGGGCATGACTTTCCCAATACAAAAGTTCACCGGGCATGACTTTCCCAATACAAAAGTTCACCGGGCATGACTTTCCCAGTACAAAAGTTCACCGGGCATGACTTTCCCAGTACAAAAGATCACCGGGCATGACTTTCCCAATACAAAAGTTCACCGGGCATGACTTTTCCCATACAAAAGTTCACCGGGCATGACTTTCCCAATACAAAAGTTCACCGGACATGACTTTCCCAATACAAAAGTTCACCGGGCATGACTTTCCCAATACAAAAGTTGACCGGGCATGACTTTCCCAATACAAAAGTTGACCGGGCATGACTTTCCCAGTACAAAAGTTCACCGGGCATGACTTTCCCAATACAAAAGTTCACCGGGCATGACTTTCCCATACAAAAGTTCACCGGGCATGACTTTCCCAGTACAAAAGTTCACCGGGCATGACTTTCCCAATACAAAAGTTGACCGGGCATGACTTTCCCAATACAAAAGTTGACCGGGCATGACTTTCCCAATACAAAAGTTCACCGGGCATGACTTTCCCAATACAAAAGTTCACCGGGCATGACTTTCCCAATACAAAAGTTGACCGGGCATGACTTTCCCAGTACAAAAGTTCACCGGGCATGACTTTCCCAATACAAAAGTTCACCGGGCATGACTTTCCCAATACAAAAGTTGACCGGACATGACTTTCCCAATACAAAAGTTCACCGGGCATGACTTTCCCAATACAAAAGTTCACCGGGCATGACTTTCCCAGTACAAAAGTTCACCGGGCATGATACAAATACAAAAGTTCACCGGGCATGACTTTCCCAATACAAAAGTTCACCGGGCATGACTTTCCCAATACAAAAGTTCACCGGGCATGACTTTCCCAATACAAGAGTTCACCGGGCATGACTTTCCCAATACAAAAGTTCACCGGGCATGACTTTCCCAATACAAAAGTTCACCGGGCATGACTTTCCCAATACAAAAGTTCACCGGGCATGACTTTCCCAATACAAAAGTTCACCGGGCATGACTTTCCCAGTACAAAAGATCACCGGGCATGACTTTCCCAATACAAAAGTTGACCGGGCATGACTTTCCCAGTACAAATGTTCACCGGGCATGACTTTCCCAATACAAAATTTCACCGGGCATGACTTTCCCAATACAAAAGTTCACCGGGCATGACTTTCCCAGTACAAAAGATCACCGGGCATGACTTTCCCAATACAAAAGTTCACCGGGCATGACTTTTCCCATACAAAAGTTCACCGGGCATGACTTTTCCCATACAAAAGTTCACCGGGCATGACTTTCCCAATACAAAAGTTGACCGGGCATGACTTTCCCAGTACAAATGTTCACCGGGCATGACTTTCCCAATACAAAAGTTCACCGGGCATGACTTTCCCAATACAAAAGTTCACCGGGCATGACTTTCCCAGTACAAAAGATCACCGGGCATGACTTTCCCAATACAAAAGTTCACCGGGCATGACTTTCCCAATACAAAAGTTCACCGGGCATGACTTTCCCAATACAAAAGTTCACCGGGCATGACTTTTCCCATACAAAAGTTCACCGGGCATGACTTTTCCCATACAAATGTTCACCGGGCATGACTTTCCCAATACAAAAGTTCACCGGGCATGACATTTCCCATACAAAAGTTCACCGGGCATGACTTTCCCAATACAAAAGATCACCGGGCATGACTTTCCCAATACAAAAGTTGACCGGGCATGACTTTCCCAATACAAAAGTTCACCGGGCATGACTTTCCCAATACAAAAGTTGACCGGGCATGACTTTCCCAATACAAAAGTTTACCGGGCATGACTTTCCCAGTACAAAAGATCACCGGGCATGACTTTCCCAATACAAAAGTTCACCGGGCATGATTTTCCCAATGCAAAAGTTCACCGGGCATGACTTTTCCCATACAAAAGTTGACCGGGCATGACTTTCCCAATACAAAAGTTGACCGGGCATGACTTTCCCAATACAAAAGTTCACCGGGCATGACTTTCCTAGTACAAAAGTTCACCGGGCATGACTTTCCCAATACAAAAGATCACCGGGCATGACTATCCCAATACAAAAGTTCACCGGACATGACTTTCCCAATACAAAAGTTCACCGGGCATGAATTTCCCAATACAAAAGTTCACCGGGCATGACTTTCCCAATACAAAAGTTCACCGGGCATGACTTTCCCAATACAAAAGTTGACCGGGCATGACTTTCCCAGTACAAAAGATCACCGGGCATGTCTTTCCCAGTACAAAAGTTCACCGGACATGACTTTCCCAATACAAAAGTTCACCGGGCATGAATTTCCCAATACAAAAGTTCACCGGGCATGACTTTCCCAATACAAAAGTTGACCGGGCATGACTTTCCCAGTACAAAAGATCACCGGGCATGTCCTTCCCAGTACAAAAGTTCACCGGGCATGACTTTCCCAATACAAAAGTTCACCGGGCATGAATTTCCCAATACAAAAGTTCACCGGGCATGACTTTCCCAGTACAAAAGATCACCGGGCATGTCTTTCCCAGTACAAAAGTTCACCGGACATGACTTTCCCAATACAAAAGTTCACCGGGCATGACTTTTCCCATACAAAAGTTGACCGGGCATGACTTTCCCAATACAAAAGTTCACCGGGCATGACTTTCCCAGTACAAAAGTTCACCGGGCATGACTTTCCCAGTACACAAGTTCACCGGGCATGACTTTCCCAGTACAAAAGATCACCGGGCATGATTTTCCCATACAAAAGTTCACCGGGCATGACTTTCCCAGTACAAAAGATCACCGGGCATGACTTTCCCAGTACAAAAGATCACCGGGCATGACTTTCCCAATACAAAAGTTGACCGGGCATGACTTTCCCAATACAAAAGTTCACCGGGCATGAATTTCCCAATACAAAAGTTCACCGGGCATGACTTTCCCAATACAAAAGTTCACCGGGCATGACTTTCCCAGTACAAAAGTTCACCGGGCATGACTTTCCCAATACAAAAGTTCACCGGGCATGACTTTTCCCATACAAAAGTTGACCGGGCATGACTTTCCCAATACAAAAGTTCAACGGGCATGACTTTCCCAGTACAAAAGATCACCGGGCATGACTTTCCCAATACAAAAGATCACCGGGCATGACTTTCCCAATACAAAAGTTCACCGGGCATGACTTTCCCAATACAAAAGTTCACCGGGCATGACTTTCCCAATACAAAAGTTCACCGGGCATGACTTTCCCAATACAAAAGTTCACCGGGCATGACTTTCCCAGTACAAAAGTTCACCGGGCATGACTTTCCCAGTACAAAAGATCACCGGGCATGACTTTCCCAATACAAAAGTTGACCGGACATGACTTTCCCAATACAAAAGTTGACCGGACATGACTTTCCCAATACAAAAGTTCACCGGGCATGACTTTCCCAGTACAAAAGATCACCGGACATGACTTTCCCAATACAAAAGTTCACCGGGCATGACTTTCCCAATACAAAAGTTCACCGGGCATGACTTTCCCAATACAAAAGTTCACCGGGCATGACTTTCTCAGTACAAAAGTTCACCGGGCATGACTTTCCCAATACAAAAGTTCACCGGGCATGACTTTCCCAGTACAAAAGATCACCGGGCATGACTTTCCCAATACAAAAGTTGACCGGGCATGACTTTCCCAGTACAAATGTTCACCGGGCATGACTTTCCCAATACAAAAGTTCACCGGGCATGACTTTCCCAATACAAAAGTTCACCGGGCATGACTTTCCCAGTACAAAAGATCACCGGGCATGACTTTCCCAATACAAAAGTTCACCGGGCATGACTTTTCCCATACAAAAGTTCACCGGGCATGACTTTTCCCATACAAAAGTTCACCGGGCATGACTTTCCCAGTACAAAAGATCACCGGGCATGACATTTCCCATACAAAAGTTCACCGGGCATGACTTTCCCAGTACAAAAGATCACCGGGCATGACTTTCCCAGTACAAAAGATCACCGGGCATGACTTTCCCAATACAAAAGTTCACCGGGCATGACTTTCCCAATACAAAAGTTCACCGGGCATGACTTTCCCAATACAAAAGTTCATCGGGCATGACTTTCCCAGTACAAAAGTTCACCGGGCATGATTTTCCCAGTACAAAAGATCACCGGGCATGACTTTCCCAATACAAAAGTTCACCGGGCATGACTTTCCCAATACAAAAGTTCACCGGGCATGACTTTCCCAATACAAAAGTTCACCGGGCATGACTTTCCCAATACAAAAGTTCACCGGGCATGACTTTCCCAATACAAAAGTTCACCGGGCATGACTTTCCCAATACAAAAGTTCACCGGGCATGACTTTCCCAATACAAAAGTTCACCGGGCATGACTTTCCCAATACAAAAGTTCACCGGGCATGACTTTCCCAATACAAAAGTTCACCGGGCATGGCTTTCCCAACACAAAAATTCACCGGGCATGACTTTCCCAATACAAAAGTTCACCGGGCATGACTTTTCCCATACAAAAGTTCGACGGGAATGACTTTTCCCATACAAAAGTTCACCGGGCATGACTTTCCCAGTACAAAAGATCACCGGGCATGACTTTCCCAATACAAAAGTTCACCGGGCATGGCTTTTCCCATACAAAAGTTGACCGGGCATGACTTTCCCAATACAAAAGTTCACCGGGCATGACTTTCGCAATACAAAAGTTGACCGGGCATGACTTTCCTAATACAAAAGTTCACCGGAGATGACTTTTCCCATACAAAAGTTCACCGGGCATGACTTTCCCAATACAAAAGTTCACCGGGCATGACTTTTCCCATACAAAAGTTCACCGGGCATGACTTTCCCAATACAAAAGATCACCGGGCATGACTTTCCCAATACAAAAGTTCACCGGGCATGACTTTCCCAGTACAAAAGATCACCGGGCATGACTTTCCCAATACAAAAGTTCACCGGGCATGACTTTCCCAATACAAAAGTTCACCGGGCATGACTTTCCCAATACAAAAGTTGACCGGGCATGACTTTTCCCATTCAAAAGTTGACCGGGCATGACTTTCCCAATACAAAAGTTCACCGGGCATGACTTTCCCAATACAAAAGTTGACCGGGCATGACTTTCCCAATACAAAAGTTCACCGGGCATGACTTTTCCCATACAAAAGTTGACCGGGCATGACTTTCCCAATACAAAAGTTGACCGGGCATGACTTTTCCCATACAAAAGTTCACCGGGCATGACTTTCCCAGTACAAAAGTTCACCGGGCATGACTTTCCCAATACAAAAGTTCACCGGGCATGACTCTCCCAATACAAAAGTTCAGCGGGCATGACTTTCCCAGTACAAAAGATCACCGGGCATGACTTTCCCAATACAAAAGTTCACCGGGCATGACTTTCCCAATACAAAAGTTCACCGGGCATGACTTTCCCAGTACAAAAGTTCACCGTGCATGACTTTCCCAGTACAAAAGATCACCGGGCATGACTTTCCCAATACAAAAGTTGACCGGGCATGACTTTCCCAATACAAAAGTTCACCGGGCATGACTTTCCCAGTACAAAAGATCACCGGGCATGACTTTTCCCATACAAAAGTTCACCGGGCATGACTTTCCCAATACAAAAGTTCACCGGGCATGACTTTTCCCATACAAAAGTTGACCGGGCATGACTTTCCCAGTACAAAATATCACCGGGCATGACTTTTCACATACAAAAGTTCACCGGGCATGACTTTCCCAATACAAAAGTTCACCGGGCATGACTTTTCCCATATAAAAGTTCACCGGGCATGACTTTTCCCATACAAAAGTTGACCGGGCATGACTTTCCCAGTACAAAAGATCACCGGGCATGACTTTCCCAATACAAAAGTTCACCGGGCATGACTTTCCCAATACAAAAGTTCACCGGGCATGACTTTCCCAATACAAAAGATCACCGGGCATGACTTTCCCAATACAAAAGTTGACCCGGCATGACTTTCCCAATACAAAAGTTCACCGGGCATGACTTTTCCCATACAAAAGTTCACCGGCATGACTTTCCCAATACAAAAGTTGACCGGGCATGACTTTCCCAATACAAAAGTTCACCGGGCATGACTTTCCCAATACAAAAGTTCACCGGGCATGGCTTTTCCCATACAAAAGTTGACCGGGCATGACTTTCCCAATACAAAAGTTCACCGGGCATGACTTTCACAATACAAAAGTTGACCGGGCATGACTTTCCTAATACAAAAGTTCACCCGGAGATGACTTTTCCCATACAAAATTTCACCGGGCATGACTTTCCCAATACAAAGTTCACCGGGCATGACTTTTCCCATACAAAAGTTCACCGGGCATGACTTTCCCAATACAAAAGATCACCGGGCATGACTTTCCCAATACAAAAGTTCACCGGGCATGACTTTCACAATACAAAAGTTGACCGGGCATGACTTTCCTAATACAAAAGTTCACCGGAGATGACTTTTCCCATACAAAAGTTCACCGGGCATGACTTTCCCAGTACAAAAGATCACCGGGCATGACTTTCCCAATACAAAAGTTGACCGGGCATGACTTTCCCAATACAAAAGTTGACCGGGCATGACTTTCCCAATACAAAAGTTCACCGGGCATGACTTTCCCAATACAAAAGTTCACCGGGCATGACTTTCCCAGTACAAAAGTCCACCGGGCATGACTTTCCCAATACAAAAGTTGACCGGGCATGACTTTCCCAATACAAAAGTTCACCGGGCATGACTTTCCCAATACAAAAGTTCACCGGGCATGACTTTCCCAATACAAAAGTTCACCGGGCATGACTTTCCCAATACAAAAGTTCACCGGGCATGACTTTCCCAGTACAAAAGATCACCGGGCATGACTTTCCCAATACAAAAGTTCACCGGGCATGACTTTCCCAATACAAAAGTTGACTGGGCTTGACTTTCCCAATACAAAAGTTCACCGGGCATGACTTTTCCCATACAAAAGTTCACCGGGCATGACTTTCCCAGTACAAAAGATCACCGGGCATGACTTTCCCAATACAAAAGTTGACCGGGCATGACTTTCCCAATACAAAAGTTCACCGGGCATGACTTCCCAATACAAAAGTTCACCGGGCATGACTTTCCCAATACAAAAGTTCACCGGGCATGACTTTCCCAGTACAAAAGATCACCGGGCATGACTTTTCCATACAAAAGTTCACCGGGCATGACTTTCCCAATACAAAAGTTCACCGGGCATGACTTTCCCAATACAAAAGATCACCGGGCATGACTTTCCCAGTACAAAAGTTCACCGGGCATGACTTTCCCAATACAAAAGTTGACCGGGCATGACTTTCCCAATACAAAAGTTCACCGGGCATGACTTTCCCAATACAAAAGATCACCGGGCATGATTTTCCCAGTACAAAAGTTCACCGGGCATGACTTTCCTAATACAAAAGTTGACCGGGCATGACATTCCCAATACTAAAGTTCACCGGGCATGACTTTCCCAATACAAAAGATCACCGGGCATGACTTTCCCAGTACAAAAGTTCACCGGGCATGACTTTCCTAATACAAAAGTTGACCGGGCATGACTTTCCCAATACAAAAGTTCACCGGGCATGACTTTTCCCATACAAAAGTTCACCGGGCATGACTTTCCCAGTACAAAAGTTCACCGGGCATGACTTTCCCAATACAAAAGATCACCGGGCATGACTTTCCCAATACAAAAGTTCACCGGGCATGACTTTTCCCATACAAAAGTTCACCGGGCATGACTTTCCCAGTACAAAAGATCACCGGGCATGATTTTCCCAATACAAAAGTTCACCGGGCATGACTTTCCAAATACAAAAGTTCACCGGGCATGACTTTCCCAATACAAAAGTTCACCGGGCATGACTTTTTCCATACAAAAGTTCACCGGGCATGACTTTCCCAGTACAAAAGATCACCGGGTATGACTTTTCCCATACAAAAGTTCACCGGGCATGACTTTCCCAGTACAAAAGATCACCGGGCATGACTTTCCCAATACAAAAGTTCACCGGGCATGACTTTCCCAATACAAAAGTTCACCGGGCATGACTTTCCCAATACAAAAGTTCACCGGGCATGACTTTCCCAATACAAAAGTTCACCGGGCATGACTTTCCCAATACAAAAGTTGACCGGGCATGACTTTCCCAGTACAAAAGATCACCGGGCATGACTTTTCCCATACAAAAGTTCACCGGGCATGACTTTCCCAGTACAAAAGATCACCGGGCATGACTTTCCCAATACAAAAGTTCACCGGGCATGACAATACAAAAGTTGACCGGGCATGACAATACAAAAGTTCACCGGGCATGACTTTTCCAGTACAAAAGATCACCGGGCATGACTTTTCCCATACAAAAGTTCACCGGGCATGACTTTCCCAATACAAAAGTTCACCGGGCATGACTTTCCCATACAAAAGTTCACCGGGCATGACTTTCCCAATACAAAAGTTCACCGGGCATGACTTTCCCAATACAAAAGTTCACCGGGCATGACTTTTCCCATACAAAAGTTCACCGGGCATGACTTTGCCAATACAAAAGTTCACCGGGCATGACTTTCCCAATACAAAAGTTCACCGGGCATGACTTTCCCAGTACAAAAGTTCACCGGGCATGACTTTCCCAATACAAAAGTTCACCGGGCATGACTTTTCCCATACAAAAGTTCACCGGGCATGACTTTCCCAATACAAAAGTTCACCGGGCATGACTTTCCCAATACAAAAGTTCACCGGGCATGACTTTCCCATACAAAAGTTCACCGGGCATGACTTTCCCAATACAAAAGTTCACCGGGCATGACTTTCCCAGTACAAAAGATCACCGGGCATGACTTTCCCAATACAAAAGTTCACCGGGCATGACTTTCCCAATACAAAAGTTCACCGGGCATGACTTTCCCAATACAAAAGTTCACCGGGCATGACTTTCCCAATACAAAAGTTCACCGGGCATGACTTTCCCAGTACAAAAGATCACCGGGCATGACTTTCCCAATACAAAAGTTGACCGGGCATGACTTTCCCAATACAAAAGTTCACCGGGCATGACTTTTCCCATACAAAAGTTCACCGGGCATGACTTTTCCCATACAAAAGTTCACCGGGCATGACTTTCCCAGTACAAAAGATCACCGGGCATGACTTTTCCCATACAAAAGTTCACCGGGCATGACTTTCCCAGTACAAAAGATCACCGGGCATGACTTTCCCAATACAAAAGTTCACCGGGCATGACTTTCCCAATACAAAAGTTCACCGGGCATGACTTTCCCAATACAAAAGTTCACCGGGCATGACTTTCCCATTGCAAAAGTTCACCGGGCATGACTTTCCCAATACAAAAGTTCACCGGGCATGACTTTCCCAATACAAAAGTTCACCGGGCATGACTTTCCCAATACAAAAGTTCACCGGGCATGACTTTCCCAATACAAAAGTTCACCGGGCATGACTTTCCCAATACAAAAGTTCACCGGGCATGACTTTCCCAGTACAAAAGTTCACCGGGCATGACTTTCCCAATACAAAAGTTCACCGGGCATGACTTTCCCAATACAAAAGTTCACCGGGCATGACTTTCCCAATACAAAAGTTCACCGGGCATGACTTTCCCAATACAAAAGTTCACCGGGCATGACTTTCCCAATACAAAAGTTCACCGGGCATGACTTTCCCAATACAAAAGTTCACCGGGCATGACTTTCCCAATACAAAAGTTCACCGGGCATGACTTTCCCAATACAAAAGTTCACCGGGCATGACTTTTCCCATACAAAAGTTCACCGGGTATGACTTTCCCAATACAAAAGTTGACCGGGCATGACTTTCCCAGTACAAAAGATCACCGGGCATGACTTTCCCAGTACAAAAGTTCACCGGACATGACTTTCCCAATACAAAAGTTCACCGGGCATGACTTTCCCAATACAAAAGTTGACCGGGCATGACTTTCCCAGTACAAAAGATCACCGGGCATGACTTTCCCAGTACAAAAGATCACCGGGCATGACTTTTCCCATACAAAAGATCACCGGGCATGACTTTCCCAATACAAAAGTTGACCGGGCATGACTTTCCCAGTACAAATGTTCACCGGGCATGACTTTCCCAATACAAAAGTTCACCGGGCATGACTTTCCCAATACAAAAGTTCACCGGGCATGACTTTCCCAATACAAAAGATCACCGGGCATGACTTTCCCAGTACAAAAGTTCACCGGGCATGACTTTCCCAATACAAAAGTTGACCGGGCATGACTTTCCCAATACAAAAGTTCACCGGGCATGACTTTCCCAATACAAAAGATCACCGGGCATGATTTTCCCAGTACAAAAGTTCACCGGGCATGACTTTCCTAATACAAAAGTTGACCGGGCATGACATTCCCAATACTAAAGTTCACCGGGCATGACTTTCCCAATACAAAAGATCACCGGGCATGACTTTCCCAGTACAAAAGTTCACCGGGCATGACTTTCCTAATACAAAAGTTGACCGGGCATGACTTTCCCAATACAAAAGTTCACCGGGCATGACTTTTCCCATACAAAAGTTCACCGGGCATGACTTTCCCAGTACAAAAGTTCACCGGGCATGACTTTCCCAATACAAAAGATCACCGGGCATGACTTTCCTAATACAAAAGTTGACCGGGCATGACTTTCCCAATACAAAAGTTCACCGGGCATGACTTTTCCCATACAAAAGTTCACCGGGCATGACTTTCCCAGTACAAAAGTTCACCGGGCATGACTTTCCCAATACAAAAGATCACCGGGCATGACTTTCCCAATACAAAAGTTCACCGGGCATGACTTTTCCCATACAAAAGTTCACCGGGCATGACTTTCCCAGTACAAAAGATCACCGGGCATGATTTTCCCAATACAAAAGTTCACCGGGCATGACTTTCCAAATACAAAAGTTCACCGGGCATGACTTTCCCAATACAAAAGTTCACCGGGCATGACTTTTTCCATACAAAAGTTCACCGGGCATGACTTTCCCAGTACAAAAGATCACCGGGTATGACTTTTCCCATACAAAAGTTCACCGGGCATGACTTTCCCAGTACAAAAGATCACCGGGCATGACTTTCCCAATACAAAAGTTCACCGGGCATGACTTTCCCAATACAAAAGTTCACCGGGCATGACTTTCCCAATACAAAAGTTCACCGGGCATGACTTTCCCAATACAAAAGTTCACCGGGCATGACTTTCCCAATACAAAAGTTGACCGGGCATGACTTTCCCAGTACAAAAGATCACCGGGCATGACTTTTCCCATACAAAAGTTCACCGGGCATGACTTTCCCAGTACAAAAGATCACCGGGCATGACTTTCCCAATACAAAAGATCACCGGGCATGACAATACAAAAGTTGACCGGGCATGACAATACAAAAGTTCACCGGGCATGACTTTTCCAGTACAAAAGATCACCGGGCATGACTTTTCCCATACAAAAGTTCACCGGGCATGACTTTCCCAATACAAAAGTTCACCGGGCATGACTTTCCCATACAAAAGTTCACCGGGCATGACTTTCCCAATACAAAAGTTCACCGGGCATGACTTTCCCAATACAAAAGTTCACCGGGCATGACTTTTCCCATACAAAAGTTCACCGGGCATGACTTTGCCAATACAAAAGTTCACCGGGCATGACTTTCCCAATACAAAAGTTCACCGGGCATGACTTTCCCAGTACAAAAGTTCACCGGGCATGACTTTCCCAATACAAAAGTTCACCGGGCATGACTTTTCCCATACAAAAGTTCACCGGGCATGACTTTCCCAATACAAAAGTTCACCGGGCATGACTTTCCCAATACAAAAGTTCACCGGGCATGACTTTCCCATACAAAAGTTCACCGGGCATGACTTTCCCAATACAAAAGTTCACCGGGCATGACTTTCCCAGTACAAAAGATCACCGGGCATGACTTTCCCAATACAAAAGTTGACCGGGCATGACTTTCCCAATACAAAAGTTCACCGGGCATGACTTTCCCAATACAAAAGTTCACCGGGCATGACTTTCCCAATACAAAAGTTCACCGGGCATGACTTTCCCAATACAAAAGTTGACCGGGCATGACTTTCCCAATACAAAAGTTCACCGGGCATGACTTTCCCAGTACAAAAGATCACCGGGCATGACTTTCCCAATACAAAAGTTGACCGGGCATGACTTTCCCAATACAAAAGTTCACCGGGCATGACTTTTCCCATACAAAAGTTCACCGGGCATGACTTTTCCCATACAAAAGTTCACCGGGCATGACTTTCCCAGTACAAAAGATCACCGGGCATGACTTTTCCCATACAAAAGTTCACCGGGCATGACTTTCCCAGTACAAAAGATCACCGGGCATGACTTTCCCAATACAAAAGTTCACCGGGCA
Organism: Musca autumnalis; assembly: GCF_047663935.1. NCBI lineage: Eukaryota > Metazoa > Arthropoda > Insecta > Diptera > Muscidae > Musca > Musca autumnalis. Next base: position 51,437 of record NW_027411701.1, read on the forward strand.
TGACTTTCCCAATACAAAAGTTCACCGGGCATGACTTTCCCAATACAAAAGTTCACCGGGCATGACTTTCCCATTACAAAAGTTCACCGGGCATGACTTTCCCAATACAAAAGTTCACCGGGCATGACTTTCCCAATACAAAAGTTCACCGGGCATGACTTTCCCAATACAAAAGTTCACCGGGCATGACTTTCCCAATACAAAAGTTCACCGGGCATGACTTTCCCAATACAAAAGTTCACCGGGCATGACTTTCCCAGTACAAAAGTTCACCGGGCATGACTTTCCCAATACAAAAGTTCACCGGGCATGACTTTCCCAATACAAAAGTTCACCGGGCATGACTTTCCCAATACAAAAGTTCACCGGGCATGACTTTCCCAATACAAAAGTTCACCGGGCATGACTTTCCCAATACAAAAGTTCACCGGGCATGACTTTCCCAATACAAAAGTTCACCGGGCATGACTTTCCCAATACAAAAGTTCACCGGGCATGACTTTCCCAATACAAAAGTTCACCGGGCATGACTTTTCCCATACAAAAGTTCACCGGGCATGACTTTCCCAATACAAAAGTTGACCGGGCATGACTTTCCCAGTACAAAAGATCACCGGGCATGACTTTCCCAGTACAAAAGTTCACCGGACATGACTTTCCCAATACAAAAGTTCACCGGGCATGACTTTCCCAATACAAAAGTTGACCGGGCATGACTTTCCCAGTACAAAAGATCACCGGGCATGACTTTCCCAGTACAAAAGATCACCGGGCATGACTTTTCCCATACAAAAGATCACCGGGCATGACTTTCCCAATACAAAAGTTGACCGGGCATGACTTTCCCAGTACAAATGTTCACCGGGCATGACTTTCCCAATACAAAAGTTCACCGGGCATGACTTTCCCAATACAAAAGTTCACCGGGCATGACTTTCCCAATACAAAAGTTCACCGGGCATGACTTTCCCAATACAAAAGTTCACCGGGCATGACTTCCCAATACAAAAGTTCACCGGGCATGACTTTCCCAATACAAAAGTTCACCGGGCATGACTTTCCCAGTACAAAAGATCACCGGGCAAGACTTTTCCCATACAAAAGTTCACCGGGCATGACTTTCCCAATACAAAAGTTCACCGGGCATGACTTTCCCAATACAAAAGATCACCGGGCATGACTTTCCCAGTACAAAAGTTCACCGGGCATGACTTTCCCAATACAAAAGTTGACCGGGCATGACTTTCCCAATACAAAAGTTCACCGGGCATGACTTTCCCAATACAAAAGATCACCGGGCATGATTTTCCCAGTACAAAAGTTCACCGGGCATGACTTTCCTAATACAAAAGTTGACCGGGCATGACATTCCCAATACAAAAGTTCACCGGGCATGACTTTCCCAATACAAAAGATCACCGGGCATGACTTTCCCAGTACAAAAGTTCACCGGGCATGACTTTCCTAATACAAAAGTTGACCGGGCATGACTTTCCCAATACGAAAGTTCACCGGGCATGACTTTTCCCATACAAAAGTTCACCGGGCATGACTTTCCCAGTACAAAAGTTCACCGGGCATGACTTTCCCAATACAAAAGATCACCGGGCATGACTTTCCCAATACAAAAGTTCACCGGGCATGACTTTTCCCATACAAAAGTTCACCGGGCATGACTTTCCCAGTACAAAAGATCACCGGGCATGATTTTCCCAATACAAAAGTTCACCGGGCATGACTTTCCAAATACAAAAGTTCACCGGGCATGACTTTCCCAATACAAAAGTTCACCGGGCATGACTTTTTCCATACAAAAGTTCACCGGGCATGACTTTCCCAGTACAAAAGATCACCGGGTATGACTTTTCCCATACAAAAGTTCACCGGGCATGACTTTCCCAGTACAAGAGATCACCGGGCATGACTTTCCCAATACAAAAGTTCACCGGGCATGACTTTCCCAATACAAAAGTTCACCGGGCATGACTTTCCCAATACAAAAGTTCACCGGGCATGACTTTCCCAGTACAAAAGTTCACCGGGCATGACTTTCCCAATACAAAAGTTCACCGGGCATGACTTTCCCAATACAAAAGTTCACCGGGCATGACTTTTCCCATACAAAAGTTCACCGGGCATGACTTTCCCAATACAAAAGTTCACCGGGCATGACTTTCCCAATACAAAAGTTCACCGGGCATGACTTTCCCAGTACAAAAGTTCACCGGGCATGACTTTCCCAATACAAAAGTTCACCGGGCATGACTTTCCCAATACAAAAGTTCACCGGGCATGACTTTTCCCATACAAAAGTTCACCGGGCATGACTTTCCCAATACAAAAGTTCACCGGGCATGACTTTCCCAATACAAAAGTTCACCGGGCATGACTTTCCCAATACAAAAGTTCACCGGGCATGACTTTCCCAATACAAAAGTTCACCGGGCATGACTTTCCCAGTACAAAAGTTCACCGGGCATGACTTTCCCAATACAAAAGTTCACCGGGCATGACTTTCCCAATACAAAAGTTCACCGGGCATGACTTTCCCAATACAAAAGTTCACCGGGCATGACTTTCCCATAAAAAAGTTCACCGGGCATGACTTTCCCAATACAAAAGTTCACCGGGCATGACTTTCCCAATACAAAAGTTCACCGGGCATGACTTTCCCAATACAAAAGTTGACCGGGCATGACTTTCCCAATACAAAAGTTCACCGGGCATGACTTTCCCAGTACAAAAGATCACCGGGCATGACTTTCCCAATACAAAAGTTGACCGGGCATGACTTTCCCAATACAAAAGTTCACCGGGCATGACTTTTCCCATACAAAAGTTCACCGGGCATGACTTTTCCCATACAAAAGTTCACCGGGCATGACTTACCCAGTACAAAAGATCACCGGGCATGACTTTTCCCATACAAAAGTTCACCGGGCATGACTTTCCCAGTACAAAAGATCACCGGGCATGACTTTCCCAATACAAAAGTTCACCGGGCATGACTTTCCCAATACAAAAGTTCACCGGGCATGACTTTCCCAATACAAAAGTTCACCGGGCATGACTTTCCCATTACAAAAGTTCACCGGGCATGACTTTCCCAATACAAAAGTTCACCGGGCATGACTTTCCCAATACAAAAGTTCACCGGGCATGACTTTCCCAATACAAAAGTTCACCGGGCATGACTTTCCCAATACAAAAGTTCACCGGGCATGACTTTCCCAATACAAAAGTTCACCGGGCATGACTTTCCCAGTACAAAAGTTCACCGGGCATGACTTTCCCAATACAAAAGTTCACCGGGCATGACTTTCCCAATACAAAAGTTCACCGGGCATGACTTTCCCAATACAAAAGTTCACCGGGCATGACTTTCCCAATACAAAAGTTCACCGGGCATGACTTTCCCAATACAAAAGTTCACCGGGCATGACTTTCCCAATACAAAAGTTCACCGGGCATGACTTTCCCAATACAAAAGTTCACCGGGCATGACTTTTCCCATACAAAAGTTCACCGGGCATGACTTTCCCAATACAAAAGTTGACCGGGCATGACTTTCCCAGTACAAAAGATCACCGGGCATGACTTTCCCAGTACAAAAGTTCACCGGACATGACTTTCCCAATACAAAAGTTCACCGGGCATGACTTTCCCAATACAAAAGTTGACCGGGCATGACTTTCCCAGTACAAAAGATCACCGGGCATGACTTTCCCAGTACAAAAGATCACCGGGCATGACTTTTCCCATACAAAAGATCACCGGGCATGACTTTCCCAATACAAAAGTTGACCGGGCATGACTTTCCCAGTACAAATGTTCACCGGGCATGACTTTCCCAATACAAAAGTTCACCGGGCATGACTTTCCCAATACAAAAGTTCACCGGGCATGACTTTCCCAATACAAAAGTTCACCGGGCATGACTTTTCCCATACAAAAGTTCACCGGGCATGACTTTCCCAGTACAAAAGATCACCGGGCATGATTTTCCCAATACAAAAGTTCACCGGGCATGACTTTCCAAATACAAAAGTTCACCGGGCATGACTTTCCCAATACAAAAGTTCACCGGGCATGACTTTTTCCATACAAAAGTTCACCGGGCATGACTTTCCCAGTACAAAAGATCACCGGGTATGACTTTTCCCATACAAAAGTTCACCGGGCATGACTTTCCCAGTACAAGAGATCACCGGGCATGACTTTCCCAATACAAAAGTTCACCGGGCATGACTTTCCCAATACAAAAGTTCACCGGGCATGACTTTCCCAATACAAAAGTTCACCGGGCATGACTTTCCCAGTACAAAAGTTCACCGGGCATGACTTTCCCAATACAAAAGTTCACCGGGCATGACTTTCCCAATACAAAAGTTCACCGGGCATGACTTTTCCCATACAAAAGTTCACCGGGCATGACTTTCCCAATACAAAAGTTCACCGGGCATGACTTTCCCAATACAAAAGTTCACCGGGCATGACTTTCCCAGTACAAAAGTTCACCGGGCATGACTTTCCCAATACAAAAGTTCACCGGGCATGACTTTCCCAATACAAAAGTTCACCGGGCATGACTTTTCCCATACAAAAGTTCACCGGGCATGACTTTCCCAATACAAAAGTTCACCGGGCATGACTTTCCCAATACAAAAGTTCACCGGGCATGACTTTCCCAATACAAAAGTTCACCGGGCATGACTTTCCCAATACAAAAGTTCACCGGGCATGACTTTCCCAGTACAAAAGTTCACCGGGCATGACTTTCCCAATACAAAAGTTCACCGGGCATGACTTTCCCAATACAAAAGTTCACCGGGCATGACTTTCCCAATACAAAAGTTCACCGGGCATGACTTTCCCATAAAAAAGTTCACCGGGCATGACTTTCCCAATACAAAAGTTCACCGGGCATGACTTTCCCAATACAAAAGTTCACCGGGCATGACTTTCCCAATACAAAAGTTGACCGGGCATGACTTTCCCAATACAAAAGTTCACCGGGCATGACTTTCCCAGTACAAAAGATCACCGGGCATGACTTTCCCAATACAAAAGTTGACCGGGCATGACTTTCCCAATACAAAAGTTCACCGGGCATGACTTTTCCCATACAAAAGTTCACCGGGCATGACTTTTCCCATACAAAAGTTCACCGGGCATGACTTTCCCAGTACAAAAGATCACCGGGCATGACTTTTCCCATACAAAAGTTCACCGGGCATGACTTTCCCAGTACAAAAGATCACCGGGCATGACTTTCCCAATACAAAAGTTCACCGGGCATGACTTTCCCAATACAAAAGTTCACCGGGCATGACTTTCCCAATACAAAAGTTCACCGGGCATGACTTTCCCATTACAAAAGTTCACCGGGCATGACTTTCCCAATACAAAAGTTCACCGGGCATGACTTTCCCAATACAAAAGTTCACCGGGCATGACTTTCCCAATACAAAAGTTCACCGGGCATGACTTTCCCAATACAAAAGTTCACCGGGCATGACTTTCCCAATACAAAAGTTCACCGGGCATGACTTTCCCAGTACAAAAGTTCACCGGGCATGACTTTCCCAATACAAAAGTTCACCGGGCATGACTTTCCCAATACAAAAGTTCACCGGGCATGACTTTCCCAATACAAAAGTTCACCGGGCATGACTTTCCCAATACAAAAGTTCACCGGGCATGACTTTCCCAATACAAAAGTTCACCGGGCATGACTTTCCCAATACAAAAGTTCACCGGGCATGACTTTCCCAATACAAAAGTTCACCGGGCATGACTTTTCCCATACAAAAGTTCACCGGGCATGACTTTCCCAATACAAAAGTTGACCGGGCATGACTTTCCCAGTACAAAAGATCACCGGGCATGACTTTCCCAGTACAAAAGTTCACCGGACATGACTTTCCCAATACAAAAGTTCACCGGGCATGACTTTCCCAATACAAAAGTTGACCGGGCATGACTTTCCCAGTACAAAAGATCACCGGGCATGACTTTCCCAGTACAAAAGATCACCGGGCATGACTTTTCCCATACAAAAGATCACCGGGCATGACTTTCCCAATACAAAAGTTGACCGGGCATGACTTTCCCAGTACAAATGTTCACCGGGCATGACTTTCCCAATACAAAAGTTCACCGGGCATGACTTTCCCAATACAAAAGTTCACCGGGCATGACTTTCCCAATACAAAAGTTCACCGGGCATGACTTTCCCAGTACAAAAGTTCACCGGGCATGACTTTCCCAGTACAAAAGATCACCGGGCATGACTTTCCCAATACAAAAGTTCACCGGGCATGACTTTCCCAATACAAAAGTTCACCGGGCATGACTTTCCCAGTACAAAAGTTTACCGGTCATGACTTTCCTAATACAAAAGTTGACTGGGCATGACTTTCCCAATACAAAAGTTCACCGGGCATGACTTTCCCAATACAAAAGTTCACCGGGCATGACTTTCCCAATACAAAAGTTCACCGGGTATGACTTTCCCAGTACAAAAGTTCACCGGGCATGACTTTCCCAGTACAAAAGATCACCGGGCATGACTTTCCCAATACAAAAGTTGACCGGGCATGACTTTCCCAATACAAAAGTTCACCGGGCATGACTTTCCCAATACAAAAGTTGACCGGGCATGACTTTCCCAATACAAAAGTTGACCGGGCATGACTTTCCCAATACAAAAGTTCACCGGGCATGACTTTCCCAATACAAAAGTTCACCGGGCATGACTTTCCCAGTACAAAAGATCACCGGGCATGACTTTCCCAATACAAAAGTTGACCGGGCATGACTTTCCCAATACAAAAGTTCACCGGGCATGACTTTTCCCATACAAAAGTTCACCGGGCATGACTTTCCCAGTACAAAAGTTCACCGGGCATGACTTTCCCAATACAAAAGTTCAGCGGGCATGACTTTCCCAATACAAAAGTTCACCGGGCATGACTTTCCCAATACAAAAGTTCACCGGGCATGACTTTCCCTAGACAAAAGTTCACCGGGCATGACTTTCCCAATACAAAAGTTCACCGGGCATGACTTTCCCAATACAAAAGTTCACCGGGCATGACTTTCCCAATACAAAAGTTCACCGGGCATGACTTTTCCCATACAAAAGTTCACCGTCATGACTTTCCCAGTACAAAAGTTCACCGGGCATGACTTTCCCAATACAAAAGTTCACCGGGCATGACTTTCCCAATACAAAAGTTCACCGGGCATGACTTTTCCCATACAAAAGTTCACCGGGCATGACTTTCCCAGTACAAAAGTTCACCGGGCATGACTTTCCCAATACAAAAGTTCAGCGGGCATGACTTTCCCAATACAAAAGTTCACCGGGCATGACTTTCCCAATACAAAAGTTCACCGGGCATGACTTTCCCTAGACAAAAGTTCACCGGGCACGACTTTCCCAATACAAAAGTTCACCGGGCATGACTTTCCCAATACAAAAGTTCACCGGGCATGACTTTCCCAATACAAAAGTTCACCGGGCATGACTTTTCCCATACAAAAGTTCACCGTCATGACTTTCCCAGTACAAAAGTTCACCGGGCATGACTTTCCCAATACAAAAGTTCACCGGGCATGACTTTCCCAATACAAAAGTTCATCGGGCATGACTTTCCCAGTACAAAAGATCACCGGGCATGACTTTCCCAATACAAAAGTTGACCGGGCATGACTTTCCCAATACAAAAGTTCACCGGGCATGACTTTCCCAATACAAAAGTTCACCGGGCATGACTTTCCCAATACAAGGGCATAACTTTCCAATACAAAAGTTGACCGGGCATGACTTTCCCAATACAAAAGTTCACCGGGCATGACTTTCCCAATACAAGGGCATGACTTTCCCAATACAAAAGTTCACCGGGCATGACTTTCCCAATACAAAAGTTCACCGGGCATGACTTTCCCAATACAAAAGTTCAGCGGGCATGACTTTCCCAATACAAAAGTTCACCGGGCATGACTTTCCCAGTACAAAAGTTCACCGGGCATGACTTTCCCAGTACAAAAGATCACCGGGCATGACTTTCCCAATACAAAAGTTGACCGGGCATGACTTTCCCAGTACAAAAGTTCACCGGTCATGACTTTCCCAGTACAAAAGTTCACCGGGCATGACTTTCCCAATACAAAAGTTCACCGGGCATGACTTTCCCAATACAAAAGTTCACCGGGCATGACTTTCCCAATACAAAAGTACACCGGGCATGACTTTCCCAGTACAAAAGTTCACCGGGCATGACTTTCCCAATACAAAAGTTCACCGGGCATGACTTTCCTAATACAAAAGTTGACCGGGCATGACTTTCCCAATACAAAAGTTCACCGGGCATGACTTTCCCAGTACAAAAGTTCACCGGGCATGACTTTCCCAATACAAAAGTTCCCCGGGCATGACTTTCCCAATACAAAAGTTCACCGGGCATGACTTTCCCAATACAAAAGTTCACCGGGCATGACTTTCCCCATACAAAAGATCACCGGGCATGATTTTCCAAATACAAAAGATCAACGGGCATGACTTTCCCAATACAAAAGTTCACCGGGCATGACTTTCCCAATACAAAAGATCACCGGGCATAACTTTCCCAATACAAAAGTTCACCGGGCATGACTTTCCCAATTCAAAAGTTCACCGGGCATGACTTTCCCAATACAAAAGTTCACCGGGCATGACTTTTCCCATACAAAAGTTCACCGGGCATGACTTTCCCAATACAAAAGTTCACCGGGCATGACTTTCCCAATACAAAAGTTCACCGGGCATGACTTTCCCAATACAAAAGTTCACCGGGCATGACTTTCCCAATACAAAAGTTCACCGGGCATGACTTTCCCAATACAAAAGTTCACCGGGCATGACTTTCCCAATACAAAAGTTCACCGGGCATGACTTTCCCAATACAAAAGTTCACCGGGCATGACTTTTCCAATACAAAAGTTCACCGGGCATGACTTTCCCAATACAAAAGTTCACCGGGCATGACTTTCCCAGTACAAAAGTTCACCGGGCATGACTTTCCCAATACAAAAGTTCACCGGGCATGACTTTCCTAATACAAAAGTTGACCGGGCATGACTTTCCCAATACAAAAGTTCACCGGGCATGACTTTCCCAGTACAAAAGTTCACCGGGCATGACTTTCCCAATACAAAAGTTCACCGGGCATGACTTTCCCAATACAAAAGTTCACCGGGCATGACTTTCCCAATACAAAAGTTCACCGGGCATGACTTTCCCAATACAAAAGATCACCGGGCATGATTTTCCAAATACAAAAGATCACCGGGCATGACTTTCCCAATACAAAAGTTCACCGGGCATGACTTTCCCAATACAAAAGATCACCGGGCATAACTTTCCCAATACAAAAGTTCACCGGGCATGACTTTTCCCATACAAAAGTTCACCGGCCATGACTTTCCCAATACAAAAGTTCACCGGGCATGACTTTCCCAATACAAAAGTTCACCGGGCATGACTTTCCCAATACAAAAGTTCACCGGGCATGACTTTCCCAATACAAAAAATCACCGGGCATGACTTTCCCAATACAAAAGTTCACCGGGCATGACTTTCCCAATACAAAAGTTCACCGGGCATGACTTTCCCAATACAAAAGTTCACCGGGCATGACTTTCCCAATACAAAAGTTGACCGGGCATGACTTTCCCAGTACAAAAGATCACCGGGCATGATTTTCCCAGTACAAAAGTTCACCGGGCATGACTTTCCCAATACAAAAGTTCACCGGGCATGACTTTCCCCATACAAAAGTTCACCGGGCATGACTTTCCCAATACAAAAGTTCACCGGGCATGACTTTCCCAATACAAAAGTTCACCGGGCATGACTTTCCCAATACAAAAGTTGACCGGGCATGACTTTCCCAGTACAAAAGATCACCGGGCATGACTTTCCCAGTACAAAAGATCACCGGGCGTGACTTTTCCCATACAAAAGTTCACCGGGCATGACTTTCCCAATACAAAAGTTGACCGGGCATGACTTTCCCAGTACAAATGTTCACCGGGCATGACTTTCCCAATACAAAAGTTCACCGGGCATGACTTTCCCAATACAAAAGTTCACCGGGCATGATTTTCCCAATACAAAAGTTCACCGGGCATGACTTTCCCAGTACAAAAGTTCACCTGGGATGACTTTCCCAGTACAAAAGATCACCGGGCATGACTTTCCCAATACAAAAGTTCACCGGGCATGACTTTCCCAATACAAAAGTTCACCGGGCATGACTTTCCCAATACAAAAGTTGACCGGGCATGACATTCCCAATACAAAAGTTGACCGGGCATGACTTTCCCAATACAAAAGTTCACCGGGCATGACTTTCCCAATACAAAAGTTCACCGGGCATGACTTTCCCATACAAAAGTTCACCGGGCATGACTTTCCCAATACAAAAGTTCACCGGGCATGACTTTCCCAATACAAAAGATCACCGGGCATGGCTTTCCCAATACAAAAGTTCACCGGGCATGACTTTTCCCATACAAAAGTTCACCGGGCATGACTTTCCCAGTACAAAAGTTCACATGGCATGACTTTCCCAGTACAAAAGTTCACCGGGCATGACTTTCCTAATACAAAAGTTGACCGGGCATGACTTTCCCAGTACAAAAGATCACCGGGCATGACTTTCCCAATACAAAAGTTCACCGGGCATGACTTTCCCAATACAAAAGTTCACCGGGCATGACTTTCCCAGTACAAAAGATCACCGGGCATGACTTTCCCAATGCAAAAGTTCACCGGGCATGACTTTCCCAATACAAAAGTTCACCGGGCATGACTTTCCCAATACAAAAGTTCACCGGGCATGACTTTTCCCATACAAATGTTCACCGGGCATGACTTTCCCAATACAAAAGTTCACCGGGCATGACTTTTCCCATACAAAAGTTCACCGGGCATGACTTTCCCAATACAAAAGATCACCGGGCATGACTTTCCCAATACAAAAGTTGACCGGGCATGACTTTTCCCATACAAAAGTTCACCGGGCATGACTTTCCCAATACAAAAGTTCACCGGGCATGACTTTCCCAATACAAAAGTTCACCGGGCATGACTTTCCCAATACAAAAGTTCACCGGGCATGACTTTCCCAATACAAAAGTTCACCGGGCATGACTTTCCCAATACAAAAGTTCACCGGGCATGACTTTCCCAATACAAAAGTTCACCGGGCATGACTTTCCCAATACAAAAGTTCACCGGGCATGACTTTTCCCATACAAAAGTTCACCGGGCATGACTTTCCCAATACAAAAGTTCACCGGGCATGACTTTCCCAGTACAAAAGTTCACCGGGCATGACTTTCCCAATACAAAAGTTCACCGGGCATGACTTTCCTAATACAAAAGTTGACCGGGCATGACTTTCCCAATACAAAAGTTCACCGGGCATGACTTTCCCAGTACAAAAGTTCACCGGGCATGACTTTCCCAATACAAAAGTTCACCGGGCATGACTTTCCCAATACAAAAGTTCACCGGGCATGACTTTCCCAATACAAAAGTTCACCGGGCATGACTTTCCCAATACAAAAGATCACCGGGCATGATTTTCCAAATACAAAAGATCACCGGGCATGACTTTCCCAATACAAAAGTTCACCGGGCATGACTTTCCCAATACAAAAGATCACCGGGCATAACTTTCCCAATACAAAAGTTCACCGGGCATGACTTTTCCCATACAAAAGTTCACCGGGCATGACTTTCCCAATACAAAAGTTCACCGGGCATGACTTTCCCAATACAAAAGTTCACCGGGCATGACTTTCCCAATACAAAAGTTCACCGGGCATGACTTTCCCAATACAAAAGTTCACCGGGCATGACTTTCCCAATACAAAAAATCACCGGGCATGACTTTCCCAATACAAAAGTTCACCGGGCATGACTTTCCCAATACAAAAGTTCACCGGGCATGACTTTCCCAATACAAAAGTTCACCGGGCATGACTTTCCCAATACAAAAGTTGACCGGGCATGACTTTCCCAGTACAAAAGATCACCGGGCATGACTTTCCCAGTACAAAAGTTCACCGGGCATGACTTTCCCAATACAAAAGTTCACCGGGCATGACTTTCCCCATACAAAAGTTCACCGGGCATGACTTTCCCAATACAAAAGTTCACCGGGCATGACTTTCCCAATACAAAAGTTCACCGGGCATGACTTTCCCAATACAAAAGTTGACCGGGCATGACTTTCCCAGTACAAAAGATCACCGGGCATGACTTTCCCAGTACAAAAGATCACCGGGCGTGACTTTTCCCATACAAAAGTTCACCGGGCATGACTTTCCCAATACAAAAGTTGACCGGGCATGACTTTCCCAGTACAAATGTTCACCGGGCATGACTTTCCCAATACAAAAGTTCACCGGGCATGACTTTCCCAATACAAAAGTTCACCGGGCATGATTTTCCCAATACAAAAGTTCACCGGGCATGACTTTCCCAGTACAAAAGTTCACCTGGGATGACTTTCCCAGTACAAAAGATCACCGGGCATGACTTTCCCAATACAAAAGTTCACCGGGCATGACTTTCCCAATACAAAAGTTCACCGGGCATGACTTTCCCAATACAAAAGTTGACCGGGCATGACATTCCCAATACAAAAGTTGACCGGGCATGACTTTCCCAATACAAAAGTTCACCGGGCATGACTTTCCCAATACAAAAGTTCACCGGGCATGACTTTCCCATACAAAAGTTCACCGGGCATGACTTTCCCAATACAAAAGTTCACCGGGCATGACTTTCCCAATACAAAAGATCACCGGGCATGGCTTTCCCAATACAAAAGTTCACCGGGCATTACTTTTCCCATACAAAAGTTCACCGGGCATGACTTTTCCAGTACAAAAGTTCACCGGGCATGACTTTCCCAGTACAAAAGTTCACCGGGCATGACTTTCCTAATACAAAAGTTGACCGGGCATGACTTTCCCTGTACAAAAGATCACCGGGCATGACTTTCCCAATACAAAAGTTCACCGGGCATGACTTTCCCAATACAAAAGTTCACCGGGCATGACTTTCCCAGTACAAAAGATCACCGGGCATGACTTTCCCAATGCAAAAGTTCACCGGGCATGACTTTTCCCATACAAAAGTTCACCGGGCATGACTTTCCCAATACAAAAGATCACCGGGCATGACTTTCCCAATACAAAAGTTGACCGGGCATGACTTTTCCCATACAAAAGTTCACCGGGCATGACTTTCCCAATACAAAAGTTGACCGGGCATGACTTTCCCAATACAAAAGTTGACCGGGCATGACTTTCCCAGTACAAAAGATCACCGGGCGTTACTTTCCCAATACAAAAGTTCACCGGGCATGACTTTCCCAATACAAAAGTTCACCGGGCATGACTTTCCCAATACAAAAGTTCACCGGGCATGACTTTCCCAATACAAAAGTTCACCGGGCATGACTTTCCCAATACAAAAGTTCACCGGGCATGACTTTCCCAATACAAAAGTTCACCGGGCATGACTTTCCCAATACAAAAGTATACCGGGCATGACTTTCCCAATATAAAAGTTCACCGGGCATGACTTTCCCAATACAAAAGTTCACCGGGCATGACTTTCCCAATACAAAAGTTCACCGGGCATGACTTTCCCATTACAAAAGTTCACCGGGCATGACTTTCCCAATACAAAAGTTGACCGGGCGTGACTTTCCCAGTACAAAAGATCACCGGGCATGACTTTCCCAATACAAAAGTTCACCGGGCATGACTTTCCCAATACAAAAGTTCACCGGGCATGACTTTCCCAATACAAAAGTTCACCGGGCGTGACTTTCCCAATACAAAAGTTCACCGGGCATGACTTTCCCAATACAAAAGTTCACCGGGCATGACTTTCCCAATACAAAAGTTCACCGGGCATGACTTTCCCAATACAAAAGTTCACCGGGCATGACTTTCCCAATACAAAAGTTCACCGGGCATGACTTTTCCCATACAAAAGTTCACCGGGCATGACTTTTCCCATACAAAAGTTCCCCGGGCATGACTTTCCCAGTACAAAAGATCACCGGGCATGACTTTTCCCATACAAAAGTTCACCGGACATGACTTTCCCAGTACAAAAGATCACCGGGCATGACTTTCCCAGTACAAAAGTTCACCGGGCATGACTTTCCCAGTACAAAAGATCACCGGGCATGACTTTCCCAATACAAAAGTTGACCGGGCATGACTTTCCCAGTACAAATGTTCACCGGGCATGACTTTCCCAGTACAAAAGATCACCGGGCATGACTTTTCCCATACAAAAGTTCACCGGGCATGACTTTCCCAGTACAAAAGATCACCGGGCATGACTTTCCCAGTACAAAAGTTCACCGGGCATGACTTTCCCAATACAAAAGTTCACCGGGCATGACTTTCCCAATACAAAAGTTCACCGGGCATGACTTTCCCAGTACAAAAGTTCACCGGGCATGCCTTTCCCAGTACAAAAGATCACCGGGCATGACTTTCCCAGTACAAAAGTTCACCGGGCATGACTTTCCCAATACAAAAGTTGACCGGGCATGACTTTCCCAATACAAAAGTTGACCGGGCATGACTTTCCCAATACAAAAGTTCACCGGGCATGACTTTCCCAATACAAAAGTTCACCGGGCATGACTTTCCCAATACAAAAGTTCACCGGGCATGACTTTCCCAATACAAAAGTTCACCGGGCATGACTTTCCCAATACAAAAGTTCACCGGGCATGACTTTCCCAATACAAAAGTTCACCGGGCATGACTTTCCCAGTACAAAAGATCACCGGGCATGACTTTCCCAATACAAAAGTTCACCGGGCATGACTTTCCAAGTACAAAAGTTGACCGGGCTTGACTTTCCCAGTACAAAAGATCACCGGGCATGACTTTCCTAATACAAAAGTTGACCGGGCATGACTTTCCCAATACAAAAGTTCACCGGGCATGACTTTTCCCAGTACAAAAGATCACCGGGCATGACTTTCCCAATACAAACGTTCACCGGGCATGACTTTCCCAGTACAAAAGTTTACCGGGCATGACTTTCCCAATACAAAAGTTCACCGGGCATGACTTTTCCCAATACAAAAGTTCACCGGGCATGACTTTCCCAGTACAAAAGATCACCGGGCATGACTTTCCCAATACAAACGTTCACCGGGCATGACTTTCCCAGTACAAAAGTTTACCGGGCATGACTTTCCCAATACAAAAGTTCACCGGGCATGACTTTTCCCATACAAAAGTTCACCGGGCATGACTTTCCCAATACAAAAGTTCACCGGGCATGACTTTCCCAATACAAACGTTCACCGGGCATGACTTTCCCAATACAAAAGTTGACCTGGCATGACTTTCCCAATACAAAAGTTGACCGGGCATGACTTTTCCCATACAAAAGTTCACCGGGCATGACTTTTCCCATGCAAAAGTTCACCGGGCATGACTTTCCCAATACAAAAGTTCACCGGGCATGACTTTCCCAATACAAAAGTTCACCGGGCATGACTTTCCCAATACAAAAGTTCACCGGGCATGACTTTCCCAGTAAAAAAGATCACCGGGCATGACTTTTCCAATACAAAAGTTCACCGGGCATGACTTTCCCAATACAAAAGTTCACCGGGCATGACTTTTCCCATACAAAAGTTCACCGGGCATGACTTTCCCAGTACAAAAGATCACCGGGCATGACTTTCCCAATACAAAAGTTGACCGGGCATGACTTTCCCAATACAAAAGTTCACCGGGCATGACTTTCCCAGTACAAAAGATCACCGGGCATGACTTTCCCAATACAAAAGTTGACCGGGCATGACTTTCCCAATACAAAAGTTGACCGGGCATGACTTTTCCCATACAAAAGTTCACCGGGCATGACTTTTCCCATGCAAAAGTTCACCGGGCATGACTTTCCCAATACAACTCGTTGACATTGGGATATTTCCCACTTGTCTGGAGATCTAGCTTTATTATTCCTTTGCATAAATCTGATAGTAGATGTGTGATTGAAAACTATAGAGGTATTGCAAAACTAAGTGCAATTCCTAAACTTTTTGAGCTTCTGGTTTCACGCCGAATAACTCATTTCGCTAGATCTATAATATCACCTTATCAACATGGTTTCGTTAAGGGTAGGTCTACCTTGACAAATTTATTGGAACTTACATGTCACGTTCACAATGGATTCGTAAATAAATGTCAAACTGATGTTATATACACAGATTTCAGTAAGGCCTTTGACACCGTTGTACACGAATTGTTAATATATAAGCTTGATTCTATGGGGTTCCCATCAATACTCCTGTCTTGGATACGTTCTTATCTACAGGACCGTACCCAAAGGGTTTCTTTTAATGATATTCTGTCAAAAAATATAACTGTGCATTCTGGTGTTCCTCAGGGTAGCCATTTAGGTCCATTACTTTTTGTACTCTACTTAAATGACCTTCCATCTGTTATTCGTTGCTCTAAAGTATTAATGTTTGCTGACGATGTTAAACTGTTTAGCAATCATGATTCTTATAATCAATCAATTAATCTGCAACATGATTTGTATTCTCTTTCCAACTGGTGTAGTGTCAACGGTATGTCATTAAACTTAAAAAAATGTAAAAAATTGTCATTTTATAGATCTCGTCCTGATTCTTGCGATTATTTCATAGGTTCGCACAAATTGGATAATGTAGACTCGTTTGTGGATCTTGGAGTTATTTTAGATAGTAAATTGCGTTCCAACTTACATATAGAGTCTTGTGTTAATAAAGCCAAGTCATTACTTGGCTTTATAAAACGCTGGTCTAAGGAATTTGACGATCCATACGTGACCAAACGCTTATTCACTAGCCTTGTCCGACCAACATTGGAATACGGTTGTGTACTTTGGAGTCCTTTTTACAAATGTTATTCTGATAAGATAGAATCAGTACAAGTTCAATTTCTTTTATTTGCTCTTAGAGGCTTAGGGTGGAGCACAAGTGAATCTCTTCCACCATATGAAAACCGTCTAAAGTTAATTGACCTTCCAACGTTGGA
This sequence comes from Musca autumnalis, assembly GCF_047663935.1. Lineage (NCBI taxonomy): Eukaryota > Metazoa > Arthropoda > Insecta > Diptera > Muscidae > Musca > Musca autumnalis. Next base: position 68,567 of record NW_027411701.1, read on the forward strand.
AAAAAGACGTTTAATGCTCAGATCTATATTCATTATTAAACTTTTGCGTGGACAAATTGAATCACAGTTTTTAATTGGCGAAATCAATTTTAATGTACCTTCACGTAATACTCGAAACTACATACCACTTAAATTAACGTTAGCGAAATCTAATTATGAAATAAGTAATCCACTCCGATCTTTATGTGATGAATATAACAAATTATATAATAGGATGTCTTTATCGGAACCTCTGCATGCCATAAAAAACTTTATCTTACGTTCTTAGTATTGTTGTAGCAGTTGCCAGGCAATATGTTAGATTTGACCTATTTTATTTTTTGATGTGTTTGTCTTTAAAATGTAACTTTCTAACCGGCTGATGTTTTGCTGTAGCTGGTTTTCCCTAGTCTACTAATCCCCCATATTCCGGAATATGAGGTGTACGCGCTCCCTACGTTAAGGGGAGGTGGCCCTCTCGGTCGGCAAGGGCGGGAAAGAGTGGCGTTGGGAACGATCGAAAAAAAAAAAAAAAAAAAAAAAACGTTCACCGGGCATGACTTTCCCAATACAAAAGTTCACCGGGCATGACTTTCCCAATACAACAGTTCACCGGGCATGACTTTCCCAGTACAAAAGATCACCGCGCATGACTTTCCCAATACAAAAGTTCACCGGGCATGACTTTCCCAATACAAAAGTTCACCGGGCATGACTTTCCCAGTACAAAAGATCACCGGGCATGACTTTCCCAATACAAAAGTTCACCGGGCATGACTTTCCCAGTACAAAAGTTCACCGGGCATGACTTTCCCAGTACAAAAGATCACCGGGCATGACTTTCCCAGTACAAAAGTTCACCGGGCATGACTTTCCCAATACAAAAGTTGACCGGGCATGACTTTCCCAATACAAAAGTTGACCGGGCATGACTTTCCCAATACAAAAGTTCACCGGGCATGACTTTCCCAATACAAAAGTTCACCGGGCATGACTTTCCCAATACAAAAGTTCACCGGGCATGACTTTCCCAATACAAAAGTTCACCGGGCATGACTTTCCCAATACAAAAGTTCACCGGGCATGACTTTCCCAATACAAAAGTTCACCGGGCATGACTTTCCCAGTACAAAAGATCACCGGGCATGACTTTCCCAATACAAAAGTTCACCGGGCATGACTTTTCCAGTACAAAAGTTGACCGGGCATGACTTTCCTAGTACAAAAGATCACCGGGCATGACTTTCCTAATACAAAAGTTGACCGGGCATGACTTTCCCAATACAAAAGTTCACCGGGCATGACTTTTCCCATACAAAAGTTCACCGGGCATGACTTTCCCAGTACAAAAGTTCACCGGGCATGACTTTCCCATACAAAAGTTCACCGGGCATGACTTTTCCCATACAAAAGTTCACCGGGCATGACTTTCCCAATACAAAAGTTCACCGGGCATGACTTTCCCAGTACAAAAGATCACCGGGCATGACTTTCCCAATACAAACGTTCACCGGGCATGACTTTCCCAGTACAAAAGTTCACCGGGCATGACTTTCCCAATACAAAAGTTCACCGGGCATGACTTTTCCCATACAAAAGTTCACCGGGCATGACTTTCCCAATACAAAAGTTCACCGGGCATGACTTTCCCAATACAAAAGTTCACCGGGCATGACTTTTCCCATACAAAAGTTCACCGGGCATGACTTTCCCAGTACAAAAGATCACCGGGCATGACTTTCCCAATACAAAAGTTGACCGGGCATGACTTTCCCAATACAAAAGTTGACCGGGCATGACTTTCCCAATACAAAAGATCACCGGGCATGACTTTCCCAATACAAAAGTTGACCGGGCATGACTTTCCCAATACAAAAGTTCACCGGGCATGACTTTCCCAATACAAAAGTTGACCGGGCATGACTTTCCCAATACAAAAGTTCACCGGGCATGACTTTCCCAATACAAAAGTTGACCGGGCATGACTTTCCCAATACAAAAGTTCACCGGGCATGACTTTCCCAATACAAAAGTTCACCGGGCATGACTTTTCCCATACAAAAGTTCACCGGGCATGACTTTCCCAGTACAAAAGTTCACCGGGCATGACTTTCCCAATACAAAAGTTCACCGGGCATGACTTTCCCAATACAAAAGTTCACCGGGCATGACTTCCCAATACAAAAGATCACCGGGCATGACTTTCCCAATACAAAAGTTGACCGGGCATGACTTTCCCAGTATAAAAGTTCACCGGGCATGACTTTTCCCATACAAAAGTTCACCGGGCATGACTTTCCCAATACAAAAGTTCACCGGGCATGACTTTCCCAATACAAAAGTTCACCGGGCATGACTTTCCCAATACAAAAGTTGACCGGGCATGACTTTCCCAATACAAAAGTTCACCGGGCATGACTTTCCCAGTACAAAAGATCACCGGGCATGACTTTCCCAATACAAAAGTTGACCGGGCATGACTTTCCCAATACAAAAGTTCACCGGGCATGACTTTTCCCATACAAAAGTTCACCGGGCATGACTTTCCCAGTACAAAAGTTCACCGGGCATGACTTTCCCAATACAAAAGTTCACCGGGCATGACTTTCCCAATACAAAAGTTCACCGGGCATGACTTTCCCAATACAAAAGTTCACCGGGCATGACTTTCCCAGTACAAAAGTTCACCGGGCATGACTTTCCCAATACAAAAGGTCACCGGGCATGACTTTCCCAATACAAAAGTTCACCGGGCATGACTTTCCCAATACAAAAGTTCACCGGGCATGACTTTCCCAGTACAAAAGATCACCGGGCATGACTTTCCCAATACAAAAGTTGACCGGGCATGACTTTCCCAATACAAAAGTTCACCGGGCATGACTTTTCCCATACAAAAGTTCACCGGGCATGACTTTCCCAGTACAAAAGTTCACCGGGCATGACTTTCCCAATACAAAAGTTCACCGGGCATGACTTTCCCAATACAAAAGTTCACCGGGCATGACTTTCCCAATACAAAAGTTCACCGGGCATGACTTTCCCAATACAAAAGTTCACCGGGCATGACTTTCCCAATACAAAAGTTCACCGGGCATGACTTTCCCAATACAAAAGTTCACCGGGCATGACTTTCCCAATACAAAAGTTCACCGGGCATGACTTTCCCAATACAAAAGTTCACCGGGCATGACTTTCCCAGTACAAAAGTTCACCGGGCATGACTTTCCCAGTACAAAAGATCACCGGGCATGACTTTCCCAATACAAAAGTTGACCGGGCATGACTTTCCCAGTACAAAAGTTCACCATGCATGACTTTCCCAGTACAAAAGTTGACCGGGCATGACTTTCCCAGTACAAAAGTTCACCGGGCATGACTTTCCCAGTACAAAAGTTCACCGGGCATGACTTTCCCAATACAAAAGTTGACCGGGCATGACTTTCCCAATACAAAAGTTGGCCGGGCATGACTTTCCCAATACAAAAGTTCACCGGGCATGACTTTCCCAATACAAAAGTTCACCGGGCATGACTTTCCCAATACAAAAGTTCACCGGGCATGACTTTCCCAATACAAAAGTTCACCGGGCATGACTTTCCCAGTACAAAAGTTCACCGGGCATGACTTTCCCAGTACAAAAGTTCACCGGGCATGACTTTCCCAATACAAAAGTTCACCGGGCATGACTTTTCCCATACAAAAGTTCACCGGGCATGACTTTCCCAATACAAAAGTTCATCGGGCATGACTTTCCCAGTACAAAAGATCACCGGGCATGACTTTCCCAATACAAAAGTTGACCGGGCATGACTTTCCCAATACAAAAGTTCACCGGGCATGACTTTCCCAGTACAAAAGTTCACCGGGCATGACTTTCCTAATACAAAAGTTGACCGGGCATGACTTTCCCAGTACAAAAGATCACCGGGCATGACTTTTCCCATACAAAAGTTGACCGGGCATGACTTTCCCAGTACAAAAGATCACCGGGCATGACTTTCCCAATACAAAAGTTGACCGGGCATGACTTTCCCAATACAAAAGTTGACCGGGCATGACTTGCCCAATACAAAAGTTCACCGGGCATGACTTTCCCAGTACAAAAGATCACCGGGCATGACTTTCCCAATACAAAAGTTGACCGGGCATGACTTTCCCAATACAAAAGTTCACCGGGCATGACTTTTCCCATACAAAAGTTCACCGGGCATGACTTTTCCCATACAAAAGTTCACCGGGCATGACTTTCCCAATACAAAAGTTCACCGGGCATGACTTTCCCAGTACAAAAGTTCACCGGGCATGACTTTCCTAATACAAAAGTTGACCGGGCATGACTTTCCCAGTACAAAAGATCACCGGGCATGACTTTTCCCATACAAAAGTTCACCGGGCATGACTTTCCCAGTACAAAAGTTGACCGGGCATGACTTTCCCAATACAAAAGTTCATCGGGCATGATTTTCCCAGTACAAAAGATCACCGGGCATGACTTTCCCAATACAAAAGTTCACCGGGCATGACTTTCCCAGTACAAAAGATCACCGGGCATGACTTTCCCAATACAAAAGTTGACCGGGCATGACTTTCCCAATACAAAAGTTGACCGGGCATGACTTTTCCCATACAAAAGTTCACCGAGCATGACTTTTCCCATGCAAAAGTTCAGCGGGCATGACTTTCCCAATACAAAAGTTCACCGGGCATGATTTTCCCAATACTAAAGTTCACCGGGCATGACTTTCCCAATACAAAAGTTCATCGGGCATGACTTTCCCAGTACAAAAGATCACCGGGCATGACTTTCCCAATACAAAAGTTCACCGGGCATGACTTTCCCAATACAAAAGTTCACCGGGCATGACTTTTCCCATACAAAAGTTGACCGGGCATGACTTTCCCAATACAAAAGATCACCGGGCATGACTTTCCCAATACAAAAGTTCACCGGGCATGACTTTCCCAATACAAAAGATCACCGGGCATGACTTTCCCAATACAAAAGTTGACCGGGCATGACTTTCCCAGTACAAAAGTTTACCGGGCATGACTTTTCCCATACAAAAGTTCACCGGGCATGACTTTCCCAATACAAAAGTTCACCGGGCATGACTTTCCCAATACAAAAGTTCACCGGGCATGACTTTCCCAATACAAAAGATCACCGGGCATGACTTTCCCAATACAAAAGTTCACCGGGCATGACTTTCCCAGTACAAAAGATCACCAGGCATGACTTTCCCAATACAAAAGTTGACCGGGCATGACTTTCCCAATACAAAAGTTCACCGGGCATGACTTTTCCCATACAAAACTTCACCGGGCATGACTTTCCCAATACAAAAGTTCACCGGGCATGACTTTCCCAATACAAAAGTTCACCGGGCATGACTTTCCCAATACAAAAGTTCACCGGGCATGACTTTCCCAATACAAAAGATCACCGGGCATGACTTTCCCAATACAAAAGTTGACCGGGCATGACTTTTCCAGTATAAAAGTTCACCGGGCATGACTTTTCCCATACAAAAGTTCACCGGGCATGACTTTCCCAATACAAAAGTTCACCGGGCATGACTTTCCCAATACAAAAGTTCACCGGGCATGACTTTCCCAATACAAAAGTTGACCGGGCATGACTTTCCCAATACAAAAGTTCACCGGGCATGACTTTCCCAGTACAAAAGATCACCGGGCATGACTTTCCCAATACAAAAGTTGACCGGGCATGACTTTCCCAATACAAAAGTTCACCGGGCATGACTTTTCCTATACAAAAGTTCACCGGGCATGACTTTCCCAGTACAAAAGTTCACCGGGCATGACTTTCCCAATACAAAAGTTCACCGGGCATGACTTTCCCAATACTAAAGTTCACCGGGCATGACTTTCCCAATACAAAAGTTCACCGGGCATGACTTTCCCAGTACAAAAGTTCACCGGGCATGACTTTCCCAATACAAAAGGTCACCGGGCATGACTTCCCCAATACAAAAGTTCACCGGGCATGACTTTCCCAATACAAAAGTTCACCGGGCATGACTTTCCCAGTACAAAAGATCACCGGGCATGACTTTCCCAATACAAAAGTTGACCGGGCATGACTTTCCCAATACAAAAGTTGACCGGGCATGACTTTTCCCATACAAAAGTTCACCGGGCATGACTTTCCCAGTACAAAAGTTCACCGGGCATGACTTTCCCAATACAAAAGTTCACCGGGCATGACTTTCCCAATACAAAAGTTCACCGGGCATGACTTTCCCAATACAAAAGTTCACCGGGCATGACTTTCCCAATACAAAAGTTCACCGGGCATGACTTTCCCAATACAAAAGTTCACCGGGCATGACTTTCCCAATACAAAAGTTCACCGGGCATGACTTTCCCAATACAAAAGTTCACCGGGCATGACTTTCCCAATACAAAAGTTCACCGGGCATGACTTTCCCAGTACAAAAGTTCACCGGGCATGACTTTCCCAGTACAAAAGATCACCGGGCATGACTTTCCCAATGCAAAAGTTGACCGGGCATGACTTTCCCAGTACAAAAGTTCACCGGGCATGACTTTCCCAGTACAAAAGTTGACCGGGCATGACTTTCCCAGTACAAAAGTTCACCGGGCATGACTTTCCCAGTACAAAAGTTCACCGGGCATGACTTTCCCAATACAAAAGTTGACCGGGCATGACTTTCCCATACAAAAGTTCACCGGGCATGACTTTTCCCATACAAAAGTTCACCGGGCATGACTTTCCCAATACAAAAGTTCACTGGGCATGACTTTCCCAGTACAAAAGTTCACCGGGCATGACTTTCCTAATACAAAAGTTGACCGGGCATGACTTTCCCAGTACAAAAGATCACAGGGCATGACTTTTCCCATACAAAAGTTCACCGGGCATGACTTTCCCAGTACAAAAGTTGACCGGGCATGACTTTCCCAATACAAAAGTTCATCGGGCATGATTTTCCCAGTACAAAAGATCACCGGGCATGACTTTCCCAATACAAAAGTTCACCGGGCATGACTTTCCCAGTACAAAAGATCACCGGGCATGACTTTCCCAATACAAAAGTTGACCGGGCATGACTTTCCCAATACAAAAGTTGACCGGGCATGACTTTTCCCATACAAAAGTTCACCGAGCATGACTTTTCCCATGCAAAAGTTCAGCGGGCATGACTTTCCCAATACAAAAGTTCACCGGGCATGATTTTCCCAATACTAAAGTTCACCGGGCATGACTTTCCCAATACAAAAGTTCACCGGGCATGACTTTCCCAGTACAAAAGATCACCGGGCATGACTTTCCCAATACAAAAGTTCACCGGGCATGACTTTCCCAATACAAAAGTTCACCGGGCATGACTTTTCCCATACAAAAGTTGACCGGGCATGACTTTCCCAATACAAAAGATCACCGGGCATGACTTTCCCAATACAAAAGTTCACCGGGCATGACTTTCCCAATACAAAAGATCACCGGGCATGACTTTCCCAATACAAAAGTTGACCGGGCATGACTTTCCCAGTACAAAAGTTTACCGGGCATGACTTTTCCCATACAAAAGTTCACCGGGCATGACTTTCCCAATACAAAAGTTCACCGGGCATGACTTTCCCAATACAAAAGTTCACCGGGCATGACTTTCCCAATACAAAAGATCACCGGGCATGACTTTCCCAATACAAAAGTTCACCGGGCATGACTTTCCCAGTACAAAAGATCACCAGGCATGACTTTCCCAATACAAAAGTTGACCGGGCATGACTTTCCCAATACAAAAGTTCACCGGGCATGACTTTTCCCATACAAAACTTCACCGGGCATGACTTTCCCAATACAAAAGTTCACCGGGCATGACTTTCCCAATACAAAAGTTCACCGGGCATGACTTTCCCAATACAAAAGTTCACCGGGCATGACTTTCCCAATACAAAAGATCACCGGGCATGACTTTCCCAATACAAAAGTTGACCGGGCATGACTTTCCCAGTATAAAAGTTCACCGGGCATGACTTTTCCCATACAAAAGTTCACCGGGCATGACTTTCCCAATACAAAAGTTCACCGGGCATGACTTTCCCAATACAAAAGTTCACCGGGCATGACTTTCCCAATACAAAAGTTGACCGGGCATGACTTTCCCAATACAAAAGTTCACCGGGCATGACTTTCCCAGTACAAAAGATCACCGGGCATGACTTTCCCAATACAAAAGTTGACCGGGCATGACTTTCCCAATACAAAAGTTCACCGGGCATGACTTTTCCTATACAAAAGTTCACCGGGCATGACTTTCCCAGTACAAAAGTTCACCGGGCATGACTTTCCCAATACAAAAGTTCACCGGGCATGACTTTCCCAATACTAAAGTTCACCGGGCATGACTTTCCCAATACAAAAGTTCACCGGGCATGACTTTCCCAGTACAAAAGTTCACCGGGCATGACTTTCCCAATACAAAAGGTCACCGGGCATGACTTTCCCAATACAAAAGTTCACCGGGCATGACTTTCCCAATACAAAAGTTCACCGGGCATGACTTTCCCAGTACAAAAGATCACCGGGCATGACTTTCCCAATACAAAAGTTGACCGGGCATGACTTTCCCAATACAAAAGTTGACCGGGCATGACTTTTCCCATACAAAAGTTCACCGGGCATGACTTTCCCAGTACAAAAGTTCACCGGGCATGACTTTCCCAATACAAAAGTTCACCGGGCATGACTTTCCCAATACAAAAGTTCACCGGGCATGACTTTCCCAATACAAAAGTTCACCGGGCATGACTTTCCCAATACAAAAGTTCACCGGGCATGACTTTCCCAATACAAAAGTTCACCGGGCATGACTTTCCCAATACAAAAGTTCACCGGGCATGACTTTCCCAATACAAAAGTTCACCGGGCATGACTTTCCCAATACAAAAGTTCACCGGGCATGACTTTCCCAGTACAAAAGTTCACCGGGCATGACTTTCCCAGTACAAAAGATCACCGGGTATGACTTTCCCAATGCAAAAGTTGACCGGGCATGACTTTCCCAGTACAAAAGTTCACCGGGCATGACTTTCCCAGTACAAAAGTTGACCGGGCATGACTTTCCCAGTACAAAAGTTCACCGGGCATGACTTTCCCAGTACAAAAGTTCACCGGGCATGACTTTCCCAATACAAAAGTTGACCGGGCATGACTTTCCCAATACAAAAGTTGGCCGGGCATGACTTTCCCAATACAAAAGTTCACCGGGCATGACTTTCCCAATACAAAAGTTCACCGGGCATGACTTTCCCAATACAAAAGTTCACCGGGCATGACTTTCCCAATACAAAAGTTCACCGGGCATGACTTTCCCAGTACAAAAGTTCACCGGGCATGACTTTCCCAGTACAAAAGTTCACCGGGCATGACTTTCCCAATACAAAAGTTCACCGGGCATGACTTTTCCCATACAAAAGTTCACCGGGCATGACTTTCCCAATACAAAAGTTCATCGGGCATGACTTTCCCAGTACAAAAGTTCATCGGGCATGACTTTCCCAGTACAAAAGATCACCGGGCATGACTTTCCCAATACAAAAGTTGACCGGGCATGACTTTCCCAATACAAAAGTTCACCGGGCATGACTTTCCCAGTACAAAAGTTCACCGGGCATGACTTTCCTAATACAAAAGTTGACCGGGCATGACTTTCCCAGTACAAAAGATCACCGGGCATGACTTTTCCCATACAAAAGTTGACCGGGCATGACTTTCCCAGTACAAAAGATCACCGGGCATGACTTTCCCAATACAAAAGTTGACCGGGCATGACTTTCCCAATACAAAAGTTGACCGGGCATGACTTGCCCAATACAAAAGTTCACCGGGCATGACTTTCCCAGTACAAAAGATCACCGGGCATGACTTTCCCAATACAAAAGTTGACCGGGCATGACTTTCCCAATACAAAAGTTCACCGGGCATGACTTTCCCAATACAAAAGTTCACCGGGCATGACTTTCCCAATACAAAAGATCACCGGGCATGACTTTCCCAATACAAAAGTTCACCGGGCATGACTTTCCCAGTACAAAAGATCACCAGGCATGACTTTCCCAATACAAAAGTTGACCGGGCATGACTTTCCCAATACAAAAGTTCACCGGGCATGACTTTTCCCATACAAAACTTCACCGGGCATGACTTTCCCAATACAAAAGTTCACCGGGCATGACTTTCCCAATACAAAAGTTCACCGGGCATGACTTTCCCAATACAAAAGTTCACCGGGCATGACTTTCCCAATACAAAAGATCACCGGGCATGACTTTCCCAATACAAAAGTTGACCGGGCATGACTTTCCCAGTATAAAAGTTCACCGGGCATGACTTTTCCCATACAAAAGTTCACCGGGCATGACTTTCCCAATACAAAAGTTCACCGGGCATGACTTTCCCAATACAAAAGTTCACCGGGCATGACTTTCCCAATACAAAAGTTGACCGGGCATGACTTTCCCAATACAAAAGTTCACCGGGCATGACTTTCCCAGTACAAAAGATCACCGGGCATGACTTTCCCAATACAAAAGTTGACCGGGCATGACTTTCCCAATACAAAAGTTCACCGGGCATGACTTTTCCTATACAAAAGTTCACCGGGCATGACTTTCCCAGTACAAAAGTTCACCGGGCATGACTTTCCCAATACAAAAGTTCACCGGGCATGACTTTCCCAATACTAAAGTTCACCGGGCATGACTTTCCCAATACAAAAGTTCACCGGGCATGACTTTCCCAGTACAAAAGTTCACCGGGCATGACTTTCCCAATACAAAAGGTCACCGGGCATGACTTTCCCAATACAAAAGTTCACCGGGCATGACTTTCCCAGTACAAAAGATCACCGGGCATGACTTTCCCAATACAAAAGTTGACCGGGCATGACTTTCCCAATACAAAAGTTGACCGGGCATGACTTTTCCCATACAAAAGTTCACCGGGCATGACTTTCCCAGTACAAAAGTTCACCGGGCATGACTTTCCCAATACAAAAGTTCACCGGGCATGACTTTCCCAATACAAAAGTTCACCGGGCATGACTTTCCCAATACAAAAGTTCACCGGGCATGACTTTCCCAATACAAAAGTTCACCGGGCATGACTTTCCCAATACAAAAGTTCACCGGGCATGACTTTCCCAATACAAAAGTTCACCGGGCATGACTTTCCCAATACAAAAGTTCACCGGGCATGACTTTCCCAATACAAAAGTTCACCGGGCATGACTTTCCCAGTACAAAAGTTCACCGGGCATGACTTTCCCAGTACAAAAGATCACCGGGTATGACTTTCCCAATGCAAAAGTTGACCGGGCATGACTTTCCCAGTACAAAAGTTCACCGGGCATGACTTTCCCAGTACAAAAGTTGACCGGGCATGACTTTCCCAGTACAAAAGTTCACCGGGCATGACTTTCCCAGTACAAAAGTTCACCGGGCATGACTTTCCCAATACAAAAGTTGACCGGGCATGACTTTCCCAATACAAAAGTTGGCCGGGCATGACTTTCCCAATACAAAAGTTCACCGGGCATGACTTTCCCAATACAAAAGTTCACCGGGCATGACTTTCCCAATACAAAAGTTCACCGGGCATGACTTTCCCAATACAAAAGTTCACCGGGCATGACTTTCCCAGTACAAATGTTCACCGGGCATGACTTTCCCAGTACAAAAGTTCACCGGGCATGACTTTCCCAATACAAAAGTTCACCGGGCATGACTTTTCCCATACAAAAGTTCACCGGGCATGACTTTCCCAATACAAAAGTTCATCGGGCATGACTTTCCCAGTACAAAAGATCACCGGGCATGACTTTCCCAATACAAAAGTTGACCGGGCATGACTTTCCCAATACAAAAGTTCACCGGGCATGACTTTCCCAGTACAAAAGTTCACCGGGCATGACTTTCCTAATACAAAAGTTGACCGGGCATGACTTTCCCAGTACAAAAGATCACCGGGCATGACTTTTCCCATACAAAAGTTGACCGGGCATGACTTTCCCAGTACAAAAGATCACCGGGCATGACTTTCCCAATACAAAAGTTGACCGGGCATGACTTTCCCAATACAAAAGTTGACCGGGCATGACTTGCCCAATACAAAAGTTCACCGGGCATGACTTTCCCAGTACAAAAGATCACCGGGCATGACTTTCCCAATACAAAAGTTGACCGGGCATGACTTTCCCAATACAAAAGTTCACCGGGCATGACTTTTCCCATACAAAAGTTCACCGGGCATGAATTTTCCCATACAAAAGTTCACCGGGCATGACTTTCCCAATACAAAAGTTCACCGGGCATGACTTTCCCAGTACAAAAGTTCACCGGGCATGACTTTCCTAATAAAAAAGTTGACCGGGCATGACTTTCCCAGTACAAAAGATCACCGGGCATGACTTTTCCCATACAAAAGTTCACCGGGCATGACTTTCCCAGTACAAAAGTTGACCGGGCATGACTTTCCCAATACAAAAGTTCACCGGGCATGACTTTCCCAGTACAAAAGATCACCGGGCATGACTTTCCCAATACAAAAGTTCACCGGGCATGACTTTCCCAATACAAAAGTTCACCGGGCATGACTTTCCCAATACAAAAGTTGACCGGGCATGACTTTCCCAATACAAAAGTTCACCGGGCATGACTTTCCCAATACAAAAGTTCAGCGGGCATGACTTTTCCCATACAAAAGTTCACCGGGCATGACTTTCCCAATACAAAAGTTGACCGGGCATGACTTTCCCAATACAAAAGTTCACCGGGCATGACTTTCACAATACAAAAGTTGACCGGGCATGACTTTCCTAATACAAAAGTTCACCGGAGATGACTTTTCCCATACAAAAGTTCACCGGGCATGACTTTCCTAATACAAAAGTTGACCGGGCATGACTTTCCCAATACAAAAGTTCACCGGGCATGACTTTTCCCATACAAAAGTTGACCGGGCATGACTTTCCCAATACAAAAGATCACTGGGCATGACTTTCCCAATACAAAAGTTCACCGGGCATGACTTTTCCCATACAAAAGTTCACCGTGCATGACTTTTCCCATACAAAAGTTGACCGGGCATGACTTTCCCAATACAAAAGTTCACCGGGCATGACTTTCCCAATACAAAAGTTCACCGGGCATGACTTTCCCAGTACAAAAGTTCACCGGGCATGACTTTCCCAATACAAAAGTTCACCGGGCATGACTTTCCCAATACAAAAGTTCACCGGGCATGACTTTCCCAATACAAAAGTTCACCGGGCATGACTTTCCCAATACAAAAGTTCACCGGGCATGACTTTCCCAATACAAAAGTTCACCGGGCATGACTTTCCCAATACAAAAGTTCACCGGGCATGACTTTCCCAATACAAAAGTTCACCGGGCATGACTTTCCCAATACAAAAGTTCACCGGGCATGACTTTCCCAGTACAAAAGTTCACCGGGCATGACTTTCCCAGTACAAAAGATCACCGGGCATGACTTTCCCAATACAAAAGTTGACCGGGCATGACTTTCCCAGTACAAAAGTTGACCGGGCATGACTTTCCCAGTACAAAAGTTGACCGGGCATGACTTTCGCAGTACAAAAGTTCACCGGGCATGACTTTCCCAGTACAAAAGTTCACCGGGCATGACTTTCCCAATACAAAGGTTCACCGGGCATGACTTTCCCAATACAAAAGTTCACCGGGCATGACTTTCCCAGTACAAAAGATCACCGGGCATGACTTTCCCAATACAAAGGTTCACCGGGCATGACTTTCCCAATACAAAGGTTCACCGGGCATGACTTTCCCAATACAAAAGTTCACCGGGCATGACTTTCCCAGTACAAAAGTTCACCGGGCATGACTTTCCCAATACAAAGGTTCACCGGGCATGACTTTCCCAATACAAAAGTTCACCGGGCATGACTTTCCCAGTACAAAAGATCACCGGGCATGACTTTCCCAATACAAAAGTTCACCGGGCATGACTTTCCCAATACAAAAGTTGACCGGGCATGACTTTCCCAATGCAAAAGTTGACCGGGCATGACTTTCCCAATACAAAAGTTCATCGGGCATGACTTTCCCAGTACAAAAGATCACCGGGCATGACTTTCCCAATACAAAAGTTGACCGGGCATGACTTTCCCAATACAAAAGTTCACCGGGCATGACTTTCCCAGTACAAAAGTTCACCGGGCATGACTTTCCTAATACAAAAGTTGACCGGGCATGACTTTCCCAGTACAAAAGATCACCGGGCATGACTTTTCCCATACAAAAGTTGACCGGGCATGACTTTCCCAGTACAAAAGATCACCGGGCATGACTTTCCCAATACAAAAGTTGACCGGGCATGACTTTCCCAATACAAAAGTTGACCGGGCATGACTTGCCCAATACAAAAGTTCACCGGGCATGACTTTCCCAGTACAAAAGATCACCGGGCATGACTTTCCCAATACAAAGGTTCACCGGGCATGACTTTCCCAATACAAAGGTTCACCGGGCATGACTTTCCCAATACAAAAGTTCACCGGGCATGACTTTCCCAGTACAAAAGTTCACCGGGCATGACTTTCCCAATACAAAGGTTCACCGGGCATGACTTTCCCAATACAAAAGTTCACCGGGCATGACTTTCCCAGTACAAAAGATCACCGGGCATGACTTTCCCAATACAAAAGTTCACCGGGCATGACTTTCCCAATACAAAAGTTGACCGGGCATGACTTTCCCAATGCAAAAGTTGACCGGGCATGACTTTCCCAATACAAAAGTTCATCGGGCATGACTTTCCCAGTACAAAAGATCACCGGGCATGACTTTCCCAATACAAAAGTTGACCGGGCATGACTTTCCCAATACAAAAGTTCACCGGGCATGACTTTCCCAGTACAAAAGTTCACCGGGCATGACTTTCCTAATACAAAAGTTGACCGGGCATGACTTTCCCAGTACAAAAGATCACCGGGCATGACTTTTCCCATACAAAAGTTGACCGGGCATGACTTTCCCAGTACAAAAGATCACCGGGCATGACTTTCCCAATACAAAAGTTGACCGGGCATGACTTTCCCAATACAAAAGTTGACCGGGCATGACTTGCCCAATACAAAAGTTCACCGGGCATGACTTTCCCAGTACAAAAGATCACCGGGCATGACTTTCCCAATACAAAAGTTGACCGGGCATGACTTTCCCAATACAAAAGTTCACCGGGCATGACTTTTCCCATACAAAAGTTCACCGGGCATGAATTTTCCCATACAAAAGTTCACCGGGCATGACTTTCCCAATACAAAAGTTCACCGGGCATGACTTTCCCAGTACAAAAGTTCACCGGGCATGACTTTCCTAATAAAAAAGTTGACCGGGCATGACTTTCCCAGTACAAAAGATCACCGGGCATGACTTTTCCCATACAAAAGTTCACCGGGCATGACTTTCCCAGTACAAAAGTTGACCGGGCATGACTTTCCCAATACAAAAGTTCACCGGGCATGACTTTCCCAGTACAAAAGATCACCGGGCATGACTTTCCCAATACAAAAGTTCACCGGGCATGACTTTCCCAATACAAAAGTTCACCGGGCATGACTTTCCCAATACAAAAGTTGACCGGGCATGACTTTCCCAATACAAAAGTTCACCGGGCATGACTTTCCCAATACAAAAGTTCAGCGGGCATGACTTTTCCCATACAAAAGTTCACCGGGCATGACTTTCCCAATACAAAAGTTGACCGGGCATGACTTTCCCAATACAAAAGTTCACCGGGCATGACTTTCACAATACAAAAGTTGACCGGGCATGACTTTCCTAATACAAAAGTTCACCGGAGATGACTTTTCCCATACAAAAGTTCACCGGGCATGACTTTCCTAATACAAAAGTTGACCGGGCATGACTTTCCCAATACAAAAGTTCACCGGGCATGACTTTTCCCATACAAAAGTTGACCGGGCATGACTTTCCCAATACAAAAGATCACTGGGCATGACTTTCCCAATACAAAAGTTCACCGGGCATGACTTTTCCCATACAAAAGTTCACCGTGCATGACTTTTCCCATACAAAAGTTGACCGGGCATGACTTTCCCAATACAAAAGTTCACCGGGCATGACTTTCCCAATACAAAAGTTCACCGGGCATGACTTTCCCAGTACAAAAGTTCACCGGGCATGACTTTCCCAATACAAAAGTTCACCGGGCATGACTTTCCCAATACAAAAGTTCACCGGGCATGACTTTCCCAATACAAAAGTTCACCGGGCATGACTTTCCCAATACAAAAGTTCACCGGGCATGACTTTCCCAATACAAAAGTTCACCGGGCATGACTTTCCCAATACAAAAGTTCACCGGGCATGACTTTCCCAATACAAAAGTTCACCGGGCATGACTTTCCCAATACAAAAGTTCACCGGGCATGACTTTCCCAGTACAAAAGTTCACCGGGCATGACTTTCCCAGTACAAAAGATCACCGGGCATGACTTTCCCAATACAAAAGTTGACCGGGCATGACTTTCCCAGTACAAAAGTTGACCGGGCATGACTTTCCCAGTACAAAAGTTGACCGGGCATGACTTTCGCAGTACAAAAGTTCACCGGGCATGACTTTCCCAGTACAAAAGTTCACCGGGCATGACTTTCCCAATACAAAGGTTCACCGGGCATGACTTTCCCAATACAAAAGTTCACCGGGCATGACTTTCCCAGTACAAAAGATCACCGGGCATGACTTTCCCAATACAAAAGTTCACCGGGCATGACTTTCCCAATACAAAAGTTGACCGGGCATGACTTTCCCAATGCAAAAGTTGACCGGGCATGACTTTCCCAATACAAAAGTTCACCGGGCATGACTTTTCCCATACAAAAGTTCACCGGGCATCACTTTCCCAATACAAAAGTTGACCGGGCATGACTTTCCCAATACAAAAGTTCACCGGGCATGACTTTCCCAATACAAAAGTTCACCGGGCATGGCTTTTCCCATACAAAAGTTGACCGGGCATGACTTTCCCAATACAAAAGTTGACCGGGCGTGACTTTCCTAATACAAAAGTTCACCGGAGATGACTTTTCCCATACAAAAGTTCACCGGGCATGACTTTCCCAGTACGAAAGATCACCGGGCATGACTTTTCCCATACAAAAGTTCACCGGGCATGACTTTCCCAATACAAAAGTTGACCGGGCATGACTTTCCCAATACAAAAGTTCACCGGGCATGACTTTCCCAGTACGAAAGATCACCGGGCATGACTTTTCCCATACAAAAGTTCACCGGGCATGACTTTCCTAATACAAAAGTTGACCGGGCATGACTTTCCCAATACAAAAGTTCACCGGGCATGACTTTTCCCATACAAAAGTTGACCGGGCATGACTTTCCCAATACAAAAGTTGACCGGGCATGACTTTCCCAATACAAAAGTTCACCGGGCATGACTTTCCCAGTACGAAAGATCACCGGGCATGACTTTTCCCATACAAAAGTTCACCGGGCATGACTTTCCTAATACAAAAGTTGACCGGGCATGACTTTCCCAATACAAAAGTTCACCGGGCATGACTTTTCCCATACAAAAGTTGACCGGGCATGACTTTCCTAATACAAAAGTTCACCGGAGATGACTTTTCCCATACAAAAGTTCACCGGGCATGACTTTCCCAGTACGAAAGATCACCGGGCATGACTTTTCCCATACAAAAGTTCACCGGGCATGACTTTCCTAATACAAAAGTTGACCGGGCATGACTTTCCCAATACAAAAGTTCACCGGGCATGACTTTTCCCATACAAAAGTTGACCGGGCATGACTTTCCCAATACAAAAGTTGACCGGGCATGACTTTCCCAATACAAAAGTTCACCGGCCATGGCTTTTCCCATACAAAAGTTGACCGGGCATGACTTTCCCAATACAAAAGTTCACCGGGCATGACTTTCCCAATACAAAAGTTGACCGGGCATGACTTTTCCCATACAAAAGTTCACCAGGCATGACTTTTCCCATACAAAAGTTCACCGGGCATGACTTTCCCAGTACAAAAGATCACCGGGCATGACTTTTCCCATACAAAAGTTCACCGGGCATGACTTTCCCAGTACAAAAGATCACCGGGCATGACTTTCCCAATACAAAAGTTCACCGGGCATGACTTTCCCAATACAAAAGTTCACCGGGCATGACTTTCCCAATACAAAAGTTCATCGGGCATGACTTTCCCAGTATAAAAGTTCACCGGGCATGACTTTCCCAATACAAAAGTTCACCGGGCATGACTTTCCCAATACAAAAGTTCACCGGGCATGACTTTCCCAATACAAAAGTTCACCGGGCATGACTTTCCCAATACAAAAGTTCACCGGGCATGACTTTCCCAATACAAAAGTTCACCGGGCATGACTTTCCCAGTACAAAAGTTCACCGGGCATGACTTTCCCAGTACAAAAGATCACCGGGCATGACTTTCCCAATACAAAAGTTGACCGGGCATGACTTTCCCAGTACAAAAGTTCACCGGGCATGACTTTCCCAGTACAAAAGTTCACCGGGCATGACTTTCCCAACACAAAAGTTCACCGGGCATGACTTTCCCAATACCAAAGTTCACCGGGCATGACTTTCCCAGTACAAAAGATCACCGGGCATGACTTTCCCAATACAAAAGTTCACCGGGCATGACTTTTCCCATACAAAAGTTCACCGGGCATGACTTTCCCAGTACAAAAGATCACCGGGCATGACTTTCCCAATACAAAAGTTCACCGGGCATGACTTTTCCCATACAAAAGTTCACCGGGCATGACTTTCCCAATACAAAAGTTCACCGGGCATGACTTTCCCAATACAAAAGTTCACCGGGCATGACTTTCCCAATACAAAAGTTCACCCTGCATGACTTTCCCAGTACAAAAGTTCACCGGGCATGACTTTCCCAATACAAAAGTTCACCGGGCATGACTTTCCCAATACAAAAGTTCACCGGGCATGACTTTCCCAGTACAAAAGATCACCGGGCATAACTTTCCCAATACAAAAGTTCACCGGGCATGACTTTCCCAGTACAAAAGATCACCGGGCATGACTTTCCCAATACAAAAGTTGACCGGGCATGACTTTCCCAATACAAAAGTTCACCGGGCATGACTTTCCCAGTACAAAAGTTCACCGGGCATGACTTTCCTAATACAAAAGTTGACCGGGCATGACTTTCCCAATACAAAAGTTCACCGGGCATGACTTTCCCAATACAAAAGTTCGCCGGGCATGACTTTCCCAGTTCAAAAGATCACCGGGCATGACTTTCCCAGTACAAAAGATCACCGGGCATGACTTTCCCAGTACAAAAGATCACCGGGCATGACTTTCCCAATACAAAAGTTCACCGGGCATGACTTTCCCAATACAAAAGTTCACCGGGCATGACTTTTTTCATACAAAAGTTCACCGGGCATGACTTTCCCAGTACAAAAGATCACCGGGCATGACTTTCCCAATACAAAAGTTCACCGGGCATGACTTTCCCAGTACAAAAGATCACCGGGCATGACTTTCCCAATACAAAAGTTGACCGGGCATGACTTTCCCAATACAAAAGTTCACCGGGCATGAATTTTCCCATACAAAAGTTCACCGGGCATGACTTTTCCCATACAAAAGTTCACCGGGCATGACTTTCCCAATACAAAAGTTCACCGGGCATGACTTTCCCAGTACAAAAGTTCACCGGGCATGACTTTCCCAATACAAAAGTTGACCGGGCATGACTTTCCCAATACAAAAGTTCACCGGGCATGACTTTCCCAATACAAAAGATCACCGGGCATGACTTTCCCAATACAAAAGTTGACCGGGCATGACTTTCCCAATACAAAAGTTCACCGGGCATGACTTTCCCAATACAAAAGTTCACCGGGCATGACTTTCCCAATACAAAAGTTCACCGGGCATGACTTTCCCAATACAAAAGTTCACCGGCATGACTTTCCCAGTACAAAAGTTCACCGGTCATGACTTTCCCAGTACAAAAGTTCACCGGGCATGACTTTCCCAATACAAAAGTTCACCGGGCATGACTTTCCCCATACAAAAGTTCACCGGGCATGACTTTCCCAGTACAAAAGATTACCGGGCATGACTTTCCCAATACAAAAGTTGACCGGGCATGACTTTCCCAATACAAAAGTTCACCGGGCATGACTTTCCCAGTACAAAAGTTCACCGGTCATGACTTTCCCAGTACAAAAGTTCACCGGGCATGACTTTCCCAATACAAAAGTTCACCGGGCATGACTTTCCCCATACAAAAGTTCAACCGGGCATGACTTTCCCAGTACAAAAGTTCACCGGGCATGACTTTCCTAATACAAAAGTTGACCGGGCATGACTTTCCCAATACAAAAGTTCACCGGGCATGACTTTTCCCATACAAAAGTTGACCGGGCATGACTTTCCCAATACAAAAGTTGACCGGGCATGACTTTCCCAATACAAAAGTTCACCGGCCATGGCTTTTCCCATACAAAAGTTGACCGGGCATGACTTTCCCAATACAAAAGTTCACCGGGCATGACTTTCCCAATACAAAAGTTGACCGGGCATGAATTTTCCCATACAAAAGTTCACCAGGCATGACTTTTCCCATACAAAAGTTCACCGGGCATGACTTTCCAGTACAAAAGATCACCGGGCATGACTTTTCCCATACAAAAGTTCACCGGGCATGACTTTCCCAGTACAAAAGATCACCGGGCATGACTTTCCCAATACAAAAGTTCACCGGCATGACTTTCCCAATACAAAAGTTCACCGGGCATGACTTTCCCAATACAAAAGTTCATCGGGCATGACTTTCCCAGTATAAAAGTTCACCGGGCATGACTTTCCCAATACAAAAGTTCACCGGGCATGACTTTCCCAATACAAAAGTTCACCGGGCATGACTTTCCCAATACAAAAGTTCACCGGGCATGACTTTCCCAATACAAAAGTTCACCGGGCATGACTTTCCCAATACAAAAGTTCACCGGGCATGACTTTCCCAGTACAAAAGTTCACCGGGCATGACTTTCCCAGTACAAAAGATCACCGGGCATGACTTTCCCAATACAAAAGTTGACCGGGCATGACTTTCCCAGTACAAAAGTTCCACCGGGCATGACTTTCCCAGTACAAAAGTTCACCGGGCATGACTTTCCCAACACAAAAGTTCACCGGGCATGACTTTCCCAATACAAAAGTTCACCGGCATGACTTTCCCAGTACAAAAGATCACCGGGCATGACTTTCCCAATACAAAAGTTCACCGGGCATGACTTTTCCCATACAAAAGTTCACCGGGCATGACTTTCCCAGTACAAAAGATCACCGGGCATGACTTTCCCAATACAAAAGTTCACCGGGCATGACTTTTCCCATACAAAAGTTCACCGGGCATGACTTTCCCAATACAAAAGTTCACCGGGCATGACTTTCCCAATACAAAAGTTCACCGGGCATGACTTTCCCAATACAAAAGTTCACCCTGCATGACTTTCCCAGTACAAAAGTTCACCGGGCATGACTTTCCCAATACAAAAGTTCACCGGGCATGACTTTCCCAATACAAAAGTTCACCGGGCATGACTTTCCCAGTACAAAAGATCACCGGGCATAACTTTCCCAATACAAAAGTTCACCGGGCATGACTTTCCCAGTACAAAAGATCACCGGGCATGACTTTCCCAATACAAAAGTTGACCGGGCATGACTTTCCCAATACAAAAGTTCACCGGGCATGACTTTCCCAGTACAAAAGTTCACCGGGCATGACTTTCCTAATACAAAAGTTGACCGGGCATGACTTTCCCAATACAAAAGTTCACCGGGCATGACTTTCCCAATACAAAAGTTCGCCGGGCATGACTTTCCCAGTTCAAAAGATCACCGGGCATGACTTTCCCAGTACAAAAGATCACCGGGCATGACTTTCCCAGTACAAAAGATCACCGGGCATGACTTTCCCAATACAAAAGTTCACCGGGCATGACTTTCCCAATACAAAAGTTCACCGGGCATGACTTTTTTCATACAAAAGTTCACCGGGCATGACTTTCCCAGTACAAAAGATCACCGGGCATGACTTTCCCAATACAAAAGTTCACCGGGCATGACTTTCCCAGTACAAAAGATCACCGGGCATGACTTTCCCAATACAAAAGTTGACCGGGCATGACTTTCCCAATACAAAAGTTCACCGGGCATGAATTTTCCCATACAAAAGTTCACCGGGCATGACTTTTCCCATACAAAAGTTCACCGGGCATGACTTTCCCAATACAAAAGTTCACCGGGCATGACTTTCCCAGTACAAAAGTTCACCGGGCATGACTTTCCCAATACAAAAGTTGACCGGGCATGACTTTCCCAATACAAAAGTTCACCGGGCATGACTTTCCCAATACAAAAGATCACCGGGCATGACTTTCCCAATACAAAAGTTGACCGGGCATGACTTTCCCAATACAAAAGTTCACCGGGCATGACTTTCCCAATACAAAAGTTCACCGGGCATGACTTTCCCAATACAAAAGTTCACCGGGCATGACTTTCCCAATACAAAAGTTCACCGGGCATGACTTTCCCAGTACAAAAGTTCACCGGGCACGACTTTCCCAATACAAAAGTTGACCGGGCATGACTTTTCCCATACAAAAGTTCACCAGGCATGACTTTTCCCATACAAAAGTTCACCGGGCATGACTTTCCCAGTACAAAAGATCACCGGGCATGACTTTTCCCATACAAAAGTTCACCGGGCATGACTTTCCCAGTACAAAAGATCACCGGGCATGACTTTCCCAATACAAAAGTTCACCGGGCATGACTTTCCCAATACAAAAGTTCACCGGGCATGACTTTCCCAATACAAAAGTTCATCGGGCATGACTTTCCCAGTATAAAAGTTCACCGGGCATGACTTTCCCAATACAAAAGTTCACCGGGCATGACTTTCCCAATACAAAAGTTCACCGGGCATGACTTTCCCAATACAAAAGTTCACCGGGCATGACTTTCCCAATACAAAAGTTCACCGGGCATGACTTTCCCAATACAAAAGTTCACCGGGCATGACTTTCCCAGTACAAAAGTTCACCGGGCATGACTTTCCCAGTACAAAAGATCACCGGGCATGACTTTCCCAATACAAAAGTTGACCGGGCATGACTTTCCCAGTACAAAAGTTCACCGGGCATGACTTTCCCAGTACAAAAGTTCACCGGGCATGACTTTCCCAACACAAAAGTTCACCGGGCATGACTTTCCCAATACAAAAGTTCACCGGGCATGACTTTCCCAGTACAAAAGATCACCGGGCATGACTTTCCCAATACAAAAGTTCACCGGGCATGACTTTTCCCATACAAAAGTTCACCGGGCATGACTTTCCCAGTACAAAAGATCACCGGGCATGACTTTCCCAATACAAAAGTTCACCGGGCATGACTTTTCCCATACAAAAGTTCACCGGGCATGACTTTCCCAATACAAAAGTTCACCGGGCATGACTTTCCCAATACAAAAGTTCACCGGGCATGACTTTCCCAATACAAAAGTTCACCCTGCATGACTTTCCCAGTACAAAAGTTCACCGGGCATGACTTTCCCAATACAAAAGTTCACCGGGCATGACTTTCCCAATACAAAAGTTCACCGGGCATGACTTTCCCAGTACAAAAGATCACCGGGCATAACTTTCCCAATACAAAAGTTCACCGGGCATGACTTTCCCAGTACAAAAGATCACCGGGCATGACTTTCCCAATACAAAAGTTGACCGGGCATGACTTTCCCAATACAAAAGTTCACCGGGCATGACTTTCCCAGTACAAAAGTTCACCGGGCATGACTTTCCTAATACAAAAGTTGACCGGGCATGACTTTCCCAATACAAAAGTTCACCGGGCATGACTTTCCCAATACAAAAGTTCGCCGGGCATGACTTTCCCAGTTCAAAAGATCACCGGGCATGACTTTCCCAGTACAAAAGATCACCGGGCATGACTTTCCCAGTACAAAAGATCACCGGGCATGACTTTCCCAATACAAAAGTTCACCGGGCATGACTTTCCCAATACAAAAGTTCACCGGGCATGACTTTTTTCATACAAAAGTTCACCGGGCATGACTTTCCCAGTACAAAAGATCACCGGGCATGACTTTCCCAATACAAAAGTTCACCGGGCATGACTTTCCCAGTACAAAAGATCACCGGGCATGACTTTCCCAATACAAAAGTTGACCGGGCATGACTTTCCCAATACAAAAGTTCACCGGGCATGAATTTTCCCATACAAAAGTTCACCGGGCATGACTTTTCCCATACAAAAGTTCACCGGGCATGACTTTCCCAATACAAAAGTTCACCGGGCATAACTTTCCCAGTACAAAAGTTCACCGGGCATGACTTTCCCAATACAAAAGTTGACCGGGCATGACTTTCCCAATACAAAAGTTCACCGGGCATGACTTTCCCAATACAAAAGATCACCGGGCATGACTTTCCCAATACAAAAGTTGACCGGGCATGACTTTCCCAATACAAAAGTTCACCGGGCATGACTTTCCCAATACAAAAGTTCACCGGGCATGACTTTCCCAATACAAAAGTTCACCGGGCATGACTTTCCCAATACAAAAGTTCACCGGGCATGACTTTCCCAGTACAAAAGTTCACCGGTCATGACTTTCCCAGTACAAAAGTTCACCGGGCATGACTTTCCCAATACAAAAGTTCACCGGGCATGACTTTCCCCATACAAAAGTTCACCGGGCATGACTTTCCCAGTACAAAAGATTACCGGGCATGACTTTCCCAATACAAAAGTTGACCGGGCATGACTTTCCCAATACAAAAGTTCACCGGGCATGACTTTCCCAGTACAAAAGTTCACCGGGCATGACTTTCCTAATACACAAGTTGACCGGGCATGACTTTCCCAATACAAAAGTTCACCGGGCATGACTTTCCCAGTACAAAAGATCACCGGGCATGACTTTCCCCATACAAAAGTTCACCGGGCATGACTTTCCTAATACAAAAGTTGACCGGGCATGACTTTTCCCATACAAAAGTTGACCGGGCATGACTTTCCCAATACAAAAGTTCACCGGGCATGACTTTCCCAATACAAAAGTTCACCGGGCATGACTTTCCCAATACAAAAGTTCACCGGGCATGACTTTCCCAGTACAAAAGTTCACCGGTCATGACTTTCCCAGTACAAAAGTTCACCGGGCATGACTTTCCCAATACAAAAGTTCACCGGGCGTGACTTTCCCAGTACAAAAGATCACCGGGCATGACTTTCCCAATACAAAAGTTCACCGGGCATGACTTTCCTAATACAAAAGTTGACCGGGCATGACTTTCCCAGTACAAAAGTTCACCGGGCATGACTTTCCCAATACAAAATTTCACCGGGCATGACTTTCCCAGTACAAAAGATCACCGGGCATGACTTTCCCAATACAAAAGTTGACCGGGCACGACTTTCCCAATACAAAAGTTGACCGGGCATGACTTCCCCAATACAAAAGTTCACCGGGCATGACTTTCCCAGTACAAAAGATCACCGGGCATGACTTTCCCAATACAAAAGTTGACCGGGCATGACTTTCCCAATACAAAAGTTCACCGGGCATGACTTTTCCCATACAAAAGTTGACCGGGCATGACTTTTCCCATACAAAAGTTCACCGGGCATGACTTTCCCAATAAAAAAGTTCACCGGGCATGACTTTCCCAGTACAAAAGTTCACCGGGCATGACTTTCCTAATACAAAAGTTGACCGGGCATGACTTTCCCAGTACAAAAGATCACCGGGCATGACTTTTCCCATACAAAAGTTCACCGGGCATGACTTTCCCAGTACAAAAGTTGACCGGGCATGACTTTCCCAATACAAAAGTTCACCGGGCATGACTTTCCCAGTACAAAAGATCACCGGGCATGACTTTCCCAATACAAAAGTTGACCGGGCATAACTTTCCCAATACAAAAGTTGACCGGGCATGACTTTCCCAATACAAAAGATCACCGGGTATGACTTTCCCAATGCAAAAGTTGACCGGGCATGACTTTCCCAGTACAAAAGTTCACCGGGCATGACTTTCCCAGTACAAAAGTTGACCGGGCATGACTTTCCCAGTACAAAAGTTCACCGGGCATGACTTTCCCAGTACAAAAGTTCACCGGGCATGACTTTCCCAATACAAAAGTTGACCGGGCATGACTTTCCCAATACAAAAGTTGGCCGGGCATGACTTTCCCAATACAAAAGTTCACCGGGCATGACTTTCCCAATACAAAAGTTCACCGGGCATGACTTTCCCAATACAAAAGTTCACCGGGCATGACTTTCCCAATACAAAAGTTCACCGGGCATGACTTTCCCAGTACAAAAGTTCACCGGGCATGACTTTCCCAGTACAAAAGTTCACCGGGCATGACTTTCCCAATACAAAAGTTCACCGGGCATGACTTTTCCCATACAAAAGTTCACCGGGCATGACTTTCCCAATACAAAAGTTCATCGGGCATGACTTTCCCAGTACAAAAGATCACCGGGCATGACTTTCCCAATACAAAAGTTGACCGGGCATGACTTTCCCAATACAAAAGTTCACCGGGCATGACTTTCCCAGTACAAAAGTTCACCGGGCATGACTTTCCTAATACAAAAGTTGACCGGGCATGACTTTCCCAGTACAAAAGATCACCGGGCATGACTTTTCCCATACAAAAGTTGACCGGGCATGACTTTCCCAGTACAAAAGATCACCGGGCATGACTTTCCCAATACAAAAGTTGACCGGGCATGACTTTCCCAATACAAAAGTTGACCGGGCATGACTTGCCCAATACAAAAGTTCACCGGGCATGACTTTCCCAGTACAAAAGATCACCGGGCATGACTTTCCCAATACAAAAGTTGACCGGGCATGACTTTCCCAATACAAAAGTTCACCGGGCATGACTTTTCCCATACAAAAGTTCACCGGGCATGAATTTTCCCATACAAAAGTTCACCGGGCATGACTTTCCCAATACAAAAGTTCACCGGGCATGACTTTCCCAGTACAAAAGTTCACCGGGCATGACTTTCCTAATACAAAAGTTGACCGGGCATGACTTTCCCAGTACAAAAGATCACCGGGCATGACTTTTCCCATACAAAAGTTCACCGGGCATGACTTTCCCAGTACAAAAGTTGACCGGGCATGACTTTCCCAATACAAAAGTTCACCGGGCATGACTTTTCCCATACAAAAGTTCACCGGGCATGACTTTCCCAATACAAAAGTTCACCGGGCATGACTTTCCCAATACAAAAGTTCACCGGGCATGACTTTCCCAATACAAAAGTTGACCGGGCATGACTTTCCCAATACAAAAGTTCACCGGGCATGACTTTCCCAATACAAAAGTTCACCGGGCATGACTTTTCCCATACAAAAGTTCACCGGGCATGACTTTCCCAATACAAAAGTTGACCGGGCATGACTTTCCCAATACAAAAGTTCACCGGGCATGACTTTCACAATACAAAAGTTGACCGGGCATGACTTTCCTAATACAAAAGTTCACCGGAGATGACTTTTCCCATACAAAAGTTCACCGGGCATGACTTTCCTAATACAAAAGTTGACCGGGCATGACTTTCCCAATACAAAAGTTCACCGGGCATGACTTTTCCCATACAAAAGTTGACCGGGCATGACTTTCCCAATACAAAAGATCACTGGGCATGACTTTCCCAATACAAAAGTTCACCGGGCATGACTTTTCCCATACAAAAGTTCACCGTGCATGACTTTTCCCATACAAAAGTTGACCGAGCATGACTTTCCCAATACAAAAGTTCACCGGGCATGACTTTCCCAGTACAAAAGTTCACCGGGCATGACTTTCCCAGTACAAAAGTTCACCGGGCATGACTTTCCCAATACAAAAGTTCACCGGGCATGACTTTCCCAATACAAAAGTTCACCGGGCATGACTTTCCCAATACAAAAGTTCACCGGGCATGACTTTCCCAATACAAAAGTTCACCGGGCATGACTTTCCCAATACAAAAGTTCACCGGGCATGACTTTCCCAATACAAAAGTTCACCGGGCATGACTTTCCCAATACAAAAGTTCACCGGGCATGACTTTCCCAATACAAAAGTTCACCGGGCATGACTTTCCCAATACAAAAGTTCACCGGGCATGACTTTCCCAATACAAAAGTTCACCGGGCATGACTTTCCCAATACAAAAGTTCACCGGGCATGACTTTCCCAGTACAAAAGTTCACCGGGCATGACTTTCCCAGTACAAAAGATCACCGGGCATGACTTTCCCAATACAAAAGTTGACCGGGCATGACTTTCCCAGTACAAAAGTTGACCGGGCATGACTTTCCCAGTACAAAAGTTGACCGGGCATGACTTTCGCAGTACAAAAGTTCACCGGGCATGACTTTCCCAGTACAAAAGTTCACCGGGCATGACTTTCCCAATACAAAGGTTCACCGGGCATGACTTTCCCAATACAAAAGTTCACCGGGCATGATTTTCCCAGTACAAAAGATCACCGGGCATGACTTTCCCAATGCAAAAGTTGACCGGGCATGACTTTCCCAATACAAAAGTTCACCGGGCATGACTTTTCCCATACAAAAGTTCACCGGGCATCACTTTCCCAATACAAAAGTTGACCGGGCATGACTTTCCCAATACAAAAGTTCACCGGGCATGACTTTCCCAATACAAAAGTTCACCGGGCATGGCTTTTCCCATACAAAAGTTGACCGGGCATGACTTTCCCAATACAAAAGTTCACCGGGCATGACTTTCACAATACAAAAGTTGACCGGGCGTGACTTTCCTAATACAAAAGTTCACCGGAGATGACTTTTCCCATACAAAAGTTCACCGGGCATGACTTTCCCAGTACGAAAGATCACCGGGCATGACTTTTCCCATACAAAAGTTCACCGGGCATGACTTTCCTAATACAAAAGTTGACCGGGCATGACTTTCCCAATACAAAAGTTCACCGGGCATGACTTTTCCCATACAAAAGTTGACCGGGCATGACTTTCCCAATACAAAAGTTGACCGGGCATGACTTTCCCAATACAAAAGTTCACCGGGCATGACTTTCCCAGTACGAAAGATCACCGGGCATGACTTTTCCCATACAAAAGTTCACCGGGCATGACTTTCCTAATACAAAAGTTGACCGGGCATGACTTTCCCAATACAAAAGTTCACCGGGCATGACTTTTCCCATACAAAAGTTGACCGGGCATGACTTTCCTAATACAAAAGTTCACCGGAGATGACTTTTCCCATACAAAAGTTCACCGGGCATGACTTTCCCAGTACGAAAGATCACCGGGCATGACTTTTCCCATACAAAAGTTCACCGGGCATGACTTTCCTAATACAAAAGTTGACCGGGCATGACTTTCCCAATACAAAAGTTCACCGGGCATGACTTTTCCCATACAAAAGTTGACCGGGCATGACTTTCCCAATACAAAAGTTGACCGGGCATGACTTTCCCAATACAAAAGTTCACCGGCCATGGCTTTTCCCATACAAAAGTTGACCGGGCATGACTTTCCCAATACAAAAGTTCACCGGGCATGACTTTCCCAATACAAAAGTTGACCGGGCATGACTTTTCCCATACAAAAGTTCACCAGGCATGACTTTTCCCATACAAAAGTTCACCGGGCATGACTTTCCCAGTACAAAAGATCACCGGGCATGACTTTTCCCATACAAAAGTTCACCGGGCATGACTTTCCCAGTACAAAAGATCACCGGGCATGACTTTCCCAATACAAAAGTTCACCGGGCATGACTTTCCCAATACAAAAGTTCACCGGGCATGACTTTCCCAATACAAAAGTTCATCGGGCATGACTTTCCCAGTATAAAAGTTCACCGGGCATGACTTTCCCAATACAAAAGTTCACCGGGCATGACTTTCCCAATACAAAAGTTCACCGGGCATGACTTTCCCAATACAAAAGTTCACCGGGCATGACTTTCCCAATACAAAAGTTCACCGGGCATGACTTTCCCAATACAAAAGTTCACCGGGCATGACTTTCCCAGTACAAAAGTTCACCGGGCATGACTTTCCCAGTACAAAAGATCACCGGGCATGACTTTCCCAATACAAAAGTTGACCGGGCATGACTTTCCCAGTACAAAAGTTCACCGGGCATGACTTTCCCAGTACAAAAGTTCACCGGGCATGACTTTCCCAACACAAAAGTTCACCGGGCATGACTTTCCCAATACAAAAGTTCACCGGGCATGACTTTCCCAGTACAAAAGATCACCGGGCATGACTTTCCCAATACAAAAGTTCACCGGGCATGACTTTTCCCATACAAAAGTTCACCGGGCATGACTTTCCCAGTAAAAAAGATCACCGGGCATGACTTTCCCAATACAAAAGTTCACCGGGCATGACTTTTCCCATACAAAAGTTCACCGGGCATGACTTTCCCAATACAAAAGTTCACCGGGCATGACTTTCCCAATACAAAAGTTCACCGGGCATGACTTTCCCAATACAAAAGTTCACCGGGCATGACTTTCCCAGTACAAAAGTTCACCGGGCATGAGTTTCCCAATACAAAAGTTCACCGGGCATGACTTTCCCAATACAAAAGTTCACCGGGCATGACTTTCCCAGTACAAAAGATCACCGGGCATGACTTTCCCAATACAAAAGTTCACCGGGCATGACTTTCCCAGTACAAAAGATCACCGGGCATGACTTTCCCAATACAAAAGTTGACCGGGCATGACTTTCCCAATACAAAAGTTCACCGGGCATGACTTTCCCAGTACAAAAGTTCACCGGGCATGACTTTCCTAATACAAAAGTTAACCGGGCATGACTTTCCCAATACAAAAGTTCACCGGGCATGACTTTCCCAATACAAAAGTTCGCCGGGCATGACTTTCCCAGTACAAAAGATCACCGGGCATGACTTTCCCAGTACAAAAGATCACCGGGCATGACTTTCCCAGTACAAAAGATCACCGGGCATGACTTTCCCAATACAAAAGTTCACCGGGCATGACTTTCCCAATACAAAAGTTCACCGGGCATGACTTTTTTCATACAAAAGTTCACCGGGCATGACTTTCCCAGTACAAAAGATCACCGGGCATGACTTTCCCAATACAAAAGTTCACCGGGCATGACTTTCCCAGTACAAAAGATCACCGGGCATGACTTTCCCAATACAAAAGTTGACCGGGCATGACTTTCCCAATACAAAAGTTCACCGGGCATGAATTTTCCCATACAAAAGTTCACCGGGCATGACTTTTCCCATACAAAAGTTCACCGGGCATGACTTTCCTAATACAAAAGTTCACCGGGCATGACTTTCCCAGTACAAAAGTTCACCGGGCATGACTTTCCCAATACAAAAGTTGACCGGGCATGACTTTCCCAATACAAAAGTTCACCGGGCATGACTTTCCCAATACAAAAGATCACCGGGCATGACTTTCCCAATACAAAAGTTGACCGGGCATGACTTTCCCAATACAAAAGTTCACCGGGCATGACTTTCCCAATACAAAAGTTCACCGGGCATGACTTTCCCAATACAAAAGTTCACCGGGCATGACTTTCCCAATACAAAAGTTCACCGGGCATGACTTTCCCAGTACAAAAGTTCACCGGTCATGACTTTCCCAGTACAAAAGTTCACCGGGCATGACTTTCCCAATACAAAAGTTCACCGGGCATGACTTTCCCCATACAAAAGTTCACCGGGCATGACTTTCCCAGTACAAAAGATTACCGGGCATGACTTTCCCAATACAAAAGTTGACCGGGCATGACTTTCCCAATACAAAAGTTCACCGGGCATGACTTTCCCAGTACAAAAGTTCACCGGGCATGACTTTCCTAATACAAAAGTTGACCGGGCATGACTTTCCCAATACAAAAGTTCACCGGGCATGACTTTCCTAATACAAAAGTTGACCGGGCATGACTTTTCCCATACAAAAGTTGACCGGGCATGACTTTCCCAATACAAAAGTTCACCGGGCATGACTTTCCCAATACAAAAGTTCACCGGGCATGACTTTCCCAATACAAAAGTTCACCGGGCATGACTTTCCCAGTACAAAAGTTCACCGGTCATGACTTTCCCAGTACAAAAGTTCACCGGGCATGACTTTCCCAGTACAAAAGTTCACCGGGCATGACTTTCCCAATACAAAAGTTCACCGGGCATGACTTTCCCAGTACAAAAGTTCACCGGGCGTGACTTTCCCAGTACAAAAGATCACCGGGCATGACTTTCCCAATACAAAAGTTCACCGGGCATGACTTTCCTAATACAAAAGTTGACCGGGCATGACTTTCCCAGTACAAAAGTTCACCGGGCATGACTTTCCCAATACAAAATTTCACCGGGCATGACTTTCCCAGTACAAAAGATCACCGGGCATGACTTTCCCAATACAAAAGTTGACCGGGCACGACTTTCCCAATACAAAAGTTGACCGGGCATGACTTCCCCAATACAAAAGTTCACCGGGCATGACTTTCCCAGTACAAAAGATCACCGGGCATGACTTTCCCAATACAAAAGTTGACCGGGCATGACTTTCCCAATACAAAAGTTCACCGGGCATGACTTTTCCCATACAAAAGTTCACCGGGCATGACTTTTCCCATACAAAAGTTCACCGGGCATGACTTTCCCAATAAAAAAGTTCACCGGGCATGACTTTCCCAGTACAAAAGTTCACCGGGCATGACTTTCCTAATACAAAAGTTGACCGGGCATGACTTTCCCAGTACAAAAGATCACCGGGCATGACTTTTCCCATACAAAAGTTCACCGGGCATGACTTTCCCAGTACAAAAGTTGACCGGGCATGACTTTCCCAATACAAAAGTTCACCGGGCATGACTTTCCCAGTACAAAAGATCACCGGGCATGACTTTCCCAATACAAAAGTTGACCGGGCATAACTTTCCCAATACAAAAGTTGACCGGGCATGACTTTCCCAATACAAAAGTTCACCGGGCATGACTTTCCCAGTACAAAAGTTCACCGAGCATTACTTTCCTAATACAAAAGTTGACCGGGCATGACTTTCCCAGTACAAAAGATCACCGGGCATGACTTTTCCCATACAAAAGTTCACCGGGCATGACTTTCCCAGTACAAAAGATCACCGGGCATGACTTTCCCAATACAAAAGTTGACCGGGCATGACTTTCCCAATACAAAAGTTGACCGGGCATGACTTTCCCAATGCAAAAGTTCAGCGGGCATGACTTTCCCAGTACAAAAGATCACCGGGCATGACTTTCCCAATACAAAAGTTGACCGGGCATGACTTTCCCAATACAAAAGTTCACCGGGCATGACTTTTCCCATACAAAAGTTCACCGGGCATGACTTTTCCCATACAAAAGTTCACCGGGCATGACTTTCCCAATAAAAAAGTTCACCGGGCATGACTTTCCCAGTACAAAAGTTCACCGGGCATGACTTTCCTAATACAAATGTTGACTGGGCATGACTTTCCCAGTACAAAAGATCACCGGGCATGACTTTTCCCATACAAAAGTTCACCGGGCATGACTTTGCCAGTACAAAAGTTGACCGGGCATGACTTTCCCAATACAAAAGTTCACCGGGCATGACTTTCCCAGTACAAAAGATCACCGGGCATGACTTTCCCAATACAAAAGTTGACCGGGCATGACTTTCCAAATACAAAAGTTCACCGGGCATGACTTTTCCCATACAAAAGTTCACCGGGCATGACTTTTCCCATACAAAAGTTCACCGGGCATGACTTTCCCAATACAAAAGTTCACCGGGCATGACTTTCCCAGTACAAAAGATCACCGGGCATGACTTTCCCAATACAAAAGTTGACCGGGCATGACTTTCCCAATACAAAAGTTCACCGGGCATGACTTTCCCAGTACAAAAGATCACCGGGCATGACTTTTCCCATACAAAAGTTCACCGGGCATGACTTTCCCAGTACAAAAGATCACCGGGCATGACTTTCCCAATACAAAAGTTCACCGGGCATGACTTTCCCAGTACAAAAGATCACCGGGCATGACTTTCCCAATACAAAAGTTCACCGGGCATGACTTTCCCAGTACAAAAGATCACCGGGCATGACTTTCCCAATGCAAAAGTTCACCGGGCATGACTTTCCCAATACAAAAGTTCACCGGGCATGACTTTCCCAATACAAAAGTTCACCGGGCATGACTTTCCCAATACAATAGTTCACCGGGCATGACTTTCCCAATACAAAAGTTCACCGGGCATGACTTTTCCCATACAAAAGTTCACCGGGCATGACTTTCCCAATACAAAAGTTGACCGGGCATGACTTTCCCAGTACAAAAGATCACCGGGCATGACTTTCCCAATACAAAAGTTGACGGGCATGACTTTTCCAATACAAAAGTTCACCGGGCATGACTTTCCCAATACAAAAGTTCACCGGGCATGACTTTCCCAATACAAAAGTTCACCGGGCATGACTTTCCCAGTACAAAAGATCACCGGGCATGACTTTCCCAATACAAAAGTTCACCGGCCATGACTTTCCCAGTACAAAAGATCACCGGGCATGACTTTCCCAATACAAAAGTTGACCGGGCATGACTTTCCCAATACAAAAGTTCACCGGGCATGACTTTCCCAGTACAAAAGTTCACCGGGCATGACTTTAATAATACAAAAGTTGACCGGGCATGACTTTCCCAATACAAAAGTTCACCGGGCATGACTTTTCCCATACAAAAGTTGACCAGGCATGACTTTCCCAGTACAAAATATCACCGGGCATGACTTTTCCCATACAAAAGTTTACCGGGCATGACTTTTCCCATACAAAAGTTCACCGGGCATGACTTTTCCCATACAAAAGTTCACCGGGCATGACTTTCCCAATACAAAAGTTCACCGGGCATGACTTTCCCAGTACAAAAGTTCACCGGGCATGACTTTCCCAATACAAAAGTTGACCGCGCATGACTTTCCCAATACAAAAGTTCACCGGGCATGACTTTCCCAATACAAAAGTTCACCGGGCATGACTTTCCCAATACAAAAGTTCACCGGGCATGACTTACCCAATACAAAAGTTCACCGGGCATGACTTTCCCAATACAAAAGTTCACCGGGCATGACTTTCCCAATACAAAAGTTCACCCTGCATGACTTTCCCAATACAAAAGTTGACCGGGCATGACTTTCCCAATACAAAAGTTCACCGGGCATGGCTTTCCCAATACAAAAGTTCACCGGGCATGACTTTTCCAATACAAAAGTTCACCGGGCATGACTTTCCCAATACAAAAGTTCACCGGGCCTGACTTTCCCAGTACAAAAGTTCACCGGGCATGACTTTCCCAGTACAAAAGATCACCGGGCATGACTTTCCCAATACAAAAGTTGACCGGGCATGACTTTCCCAGTACAAAAGATCACCGGGCATGACTTTCCCAGTACAAAAGATCACCGGGCATGACTTTTCCCATACAAAAGTTCACCGGGCATGACTTTCCCAATACAAAAGTTCACCGGGCATGACTTTTCCCATACAAAAGTTCACCGGGCATGACTTTTCCCATACAAAAGTTCACCGGGCATGACTTTCCCAGTACAAAAGATCACCGGGCTTGACTTTCCCAATACAAAAGTTCACCGGGCATGACTTTCCCAATACAAAAGTTCACCGGGTATGACTTTCCCAATACAAAAGTTCACCGGGCATGACTTTTCCCATACAAAAGTTGACCGGGCATGACTTTCCCAATACAAAAGTTCACCGGGCATGACTTTCCCAATACAAAAGTTCACCGGGCATGACTTTCCCAGTACAAAAGATCACCGGGCATGACTTTCCCAATACAAAAGTTGACCGGGCATGACTTTCCCAATACAAAAGTTCACCGGGCATGACTTTCCCAGTACAAAAGTTCACCGGGCATGACTTTAATAATACAAAAGTTGACCGGGCATGACTTTCCCAATACAAAAGTTCACCGGGCATGACTTTCCCAGTACAAAAGATCACCGGGCATGACTTTCCCAATACAAAAGTTGACCGGGCATGACTTTCCCAGTACAAAAGATCACCGGGCATGACTTTCCCAGTACAAAAGATCACCGGGCATGACTTTTCCCATACAAAAGTTCACCGGGCATGACTTTCCCAATACAAAAGTTCACCGGGCATGACTTTTCCCATACAAAAGTTCACCGGGCATGACTTTTCCCATACAAAAGTTCACCGGGCATGACTTTCCCAGTACAAAAGATCACCGGGCTTGACTTTCCCAATACAAAAGTTCACCGGGCATGACTTTCCCAATACAAAAGTTCACCGGGCATGAATTTTCCCATACAAAAGTTGACCGGGCATGACTTTCCCAATACAAAAGTTCACCGGGCATGACTTTTCCCATACAAAAGTTGACCAGGCATGACTTTCCCAGTACAAAATATCACCGGGCATGACTTTTCCCATACAAAAGTTTACCGGGCATGACTTTTCCCATACAAAAGTTCACCGGGCATGACTTTTCCCATACAAAAGTTCACCGGGCATGACTTTCCCAATACAAAAGTTCACCGGGCATGACTTTCCCAGTACAAAAGTTCACCGGGCATGACTTTCCCAATACAAAAGTTGACCGCGCATGACTTTCCCAATACAAAAGTTCACCGGGCATGACTTTCCCAATACAAAAGTTCACCGGGCATGACTTTCCCAATACAAAAGTTCACCGGGCATGACTTACCCAATACAAAAGTTCACCGGGCATGACTTTCCCAATACAAAAGTTCACCGGGCATGACTTTCCCAATACAAAAGTTCACCCTGCATGACTTTCCCAATACAAAAGTTGACCGGGCATGACTTTCCCAATACAAAAGTTCACCGGGCATGGCTTTCCCAATACAAAAGTTCACCGGGCATGACTTTTCCAATACAAAAGTTCACCGGGCATGACTTTCCCAATACAAAAGTTCACCGGGCCTGACTTTCCCAGTACAAAAGTTCACCGGGCATGACTTTCCCAGTACAAAAGATCACCGGGCATGACTTTCCCAATACAAAAGTTGACCGGGCATGACTTTCCCAGTACAAAAGATCACCGGGCATGACTTTCCCAGTACAAAAGATCACCGGGCATGACTTTTCCCATACAAAAGTTCACCGGGCATGACTTTCCCAATACAAAAGTTCACCGGGCATGACTTTTCCCATACAAAAGTTCACCGGGCATGACTTTTCCCATACAAAAGTTCACCGGGCATGACTTTCCCAGTACAAAAGATCACCGGGCTTGACTTTCCCAATACAAAAGTTCACCGGGCATGACTTTCCCAATACAAAAGTTCACCGGGTATGACTTTCCCAATACAAAAGTTCACCGGGCATGACTTTTCCCATACAAAAGTTGACCGGGCATGACTTTCCCAATACAAAAGTTCACCGGGCATGACTTTCCCAATACAAAAGTTCACCGGGCATGACTTTCCCAATACAAAAGTTCACCGGGCATGACTTTCCCAATACAAAAGTTGACCGGGCATGACTTTCCCAATAAAAAAGTTCACCGGGCATGACTTTCCCAATACAAAAGTTCACCGGGCATGACTTTCCCAATACACAAGTTCACCGGGCATGACTTTCCCAATACAAAAGTTCACCGGGCATGACTTTCCCAGTACAAAAGTTCACCGGGCATGACTTTCCCAGTACAAAAGTTCACCGGGCATGACTTTCCCAATACAAAAGTTCACCGGGCATGACTTTCCCAGTACAAAAGATCACCGGGCATGACTTTCCCAGTACAAAAGATCACCGGGCATGACTTTTCCCATACAAAAGTTTACCGGGCATGACTTTCCCAATACAAAAGTTCACCGGGCATGACTTTCCCATGAATTTTCCCAATACAAAAGTTGACCGGGCATGACTTTCCCAATACAAAAGTTCACCGGGCATGACTTTCCCAATACAAAAGTTCACCGGGCATGACTTTCCCAATACAAAAGTTCACCGGGCATGACTTTCCCAATACAAAAGTTCAACGGGCATGACTTTCCCAATACAAAAGTTCACCGGGCATGACTTTCCTTGTACAAAAGATCACCGGGCATGACTTTCCCAATACAAAAGTTCACCGGGCATGACTTTCCCAATACAAAAGTTCACCGGGCATGACTTTCCCAATACAAAAGTTGACCGGGCATGACTTTCCCAATACAAAAGTTCACCGGGCATGACTTTCCCAGTACAAAAGATCACCGGGCATGACTTTCCCAATACAAAAGTTCACCGGGCATGACTTTCCCAATACAAAAGTTCACCGGGCATGACTTTCCCAGTACAAAAGATC
Source organism: Musca autumnalis (assembly GCF_047663935.1). Lineage (NCBI taxonomy): Eukaryota > Metazoa > Arthropoda > Insecta > Diptera > Muscidae > Musca > Musca autumnalis. Next base: position 107,107 of record NW_027411701.1, read on the forward strand.
ACCGGGCATGACTTTCCCAATACAAAAGTTCACCGGGCATGACTTTCCCAATACAAAAGTTCACCGGGCATGACTTTCCCAATACAAAAGTTCACCGGGCATGACTTTCCCAGTACAAAAGTTCACCGGGCATGACTTTCCCAATACAAAAGTTCACCGGGCATGACTTTCCCAATACAAAAGTTCACCGGGCATGACTTTCCCAGTACAAAAGATCACCGGGCATGACTTTCCCAATACAAAAGTTCACCGGGCATGACTTTCCCAATACAAAAGTTGACCGGGCATGACTTTCCCAATACAAAAGTTGACCGGGCATGACTTTCCCAATACAAAAGTTCACCGGGCATGACTTTCCCAATACAAAAGTTCACCGGGCATGACTTTTCCCATACAAAAGTTCACCGGGCATGACTTTCCCAATACAAAAGTTCACCGGGCATGACTTTCCCAGTACAAAAGATCACCGGGCATGACTTTCCCAATACAAAAGTTGACCGGGCATGACTTTCCCAATACAAAAGTTCACCGGGCATGACTTTCCCAGTACAAAAGATCACCGGGCATGACTTTCCCAATACAAAAGTTCACCGGGCATGACTTTCCAATACAAAAGTTAACCGGGCATGACTTTTCCCATACAAAAGTTCACAGGGCATGACTTTTCCCATACAAAAGTTCACCGAGCATGACTTTCCCAATACAAAAGTTCACCGGGCATGACTTTCCCAGTACAAAAGTTCACCGGGCATGACTTTCCCAATACAAAAGTTGACCGGGCATGACTTTCCCAATACAAAAGTTGACCGGGCATGACTTTCCCAATACAAAAGTTGACCGGGCATGACTTTCCCAATACAAAAGTTCACCGGGCATGACTTTCCCAATACAAAAGTTCACCGGGCATGACTTTCCCAATACAAAAGTTCACCGGGCATGACTTTCCCAATACAAAAGTTCACTGGGCATGACTTTCCCAATACAAAAGTTCACCGGGCATGACTTTCCCAATACAAAAGTTCACCGGGCATGACTTTCCCAATACAAAAGTTCACCGGGCATGACTTTCCCAATACAAAAGTTCACCGGGCATGACTTTCCCAATACAAAAGTTCACCGGGCATGACTTTCCCAATACAAAAGTTCACTGGGCATGACTTTCCCAGTACAAAAGTTCACCGGGCATGACTTTCCCAATACAAAAGTTCACCGGGCATGACTTTCCCAATACAAAAGTTCACCGGGCATGACTTTCCCAATACAAAAGTTCACCGGGCATGACTTTCCCAATACAAAAGTTCACCGGGCATGACTTTCCCAATACAAAAGTTCACCGGGCATGACTTTCCTAATACAAAAGTTCACCGGGCATGACTTTCCCAATACAAAAGTTCACCGGGCATGACTTTCCCAATACAAAAGTTCACCGGGCATGACTTTCCCAGTACAAAAGTTCACCGGGCATGACTTTCCCAGTACAAAAGATCACCGGGCATGACTTTCCCAATACAAAAGTTGACCGGGCATGACTTTCCCAGTACAAAAGTTCACCGGGCATGACTTTCCCAGTACAAAAGTTGACCGGGCATAACTTTCCCAGTACAAAAGTTCACCGGGCATGACTTTCCCAGTACAAAAGTTCACCGGGCATGACTTTCCCAATACAAAAATTCACCGGGCATGACTTTCCCAATACAAAAGTTCACCGGGCATGACTTTCCCAGTACAAAAGATCACCGGGCATGACTTTCCCAATACAAAAGTTCACCGGGCATGACTTTCCCAGTACAAAAGATCACCGGGCATGACTTTCCCAATACAAAAGTTGACCGGGCATGACTTTCCCAATATAAAAGTTCACCGGGCATGACTTTCCCAGTACAAAAGTTCACCGGGCATGACTTTCCTAATACAAAAGTTGACCGGGCATGACTTTCCCAATACAAAAGTTCACCGGGCATGACTTTTCCCATACAAAAGTTGACCGGGCATGACTTTCCCAGTACAAAAGATCACCGGGCATGACTTTTCCCATACAAAAGTTCACCGGGCATGACTTTCCCAGTACAAAAGATCACCGGGCATGACTTTCCCAATACAAAAGTTCACCGGGCATGACTTTCCCAATACAAAAGCTGACCGGGCATGACTTTCCCAATACAAAAGTTCACCGGGCATGACTTTCCCAGTACAAAAGATCACCGGGCATGACTTTCCCAATACAAAAGTTCACCGGGCATGACTTTTCCCATACAAAAGTTCACCGGGCATGACTTTCCCAATACAAAAGTTCACCGGGCATGACTTTCCCAGTACAAAAGATCACCGGGCATGATTTTCCCAATACAAAAGTTGACCTGGCATGACTTTCCCAATACAAATTTCACCGGGCATGACTTTCCCAGTACAAAAGTTCACCGGGCGTGACTTTCCTAATACAAAAGTTGACCGGGCATGACTTTCCCAATACAAAAGTTCACCGGGCATGACTTTTCCCATACAAAAGTTGACCGGGCATGACTTTCCCAGTACAAAAGATCACCGGGCATGACTTTTCCCATACAAAAGTTCACCGGGCATGACTTTCCCAGTACAAAAGATCACCGGGCATGACTTTCCCAAACAAAAGTTGACCGGGCATGACTTTCCCAATACAAAAGTTCACCGGGCATGACTTTCCCATACAAAAGTTCACCGGGCATGACTTTCCCAATACAAAAGTTCACCGGGCATGACTTTCCCAGTACAAAAGTTCACCGGGCATGACTTTCCCAATACAAAAGTTCACCGGGCATGACTTTTCCCATACAAAAGTTCACCGGGTATGACTTTCCCAATACGAAAGTTCACCGGGCATGACTTTCCCAGTACAAAAGTTCACCGGGCATGACTTTCCCAATACAAAAGTTGACCGGGCATGACTTTCCCAATACAAAAGTTCACCGGGCATGACTTTCCCAATACAAAAGTTCACCGGGCATGACTTTCCCAATACAAAAGTTCACCGGGCATGACTTTCCCAATACAAAAGTTCACCGGGCATGACTTTCCCAATACAAAAGTTCACCGGGCATGACTTTCCCAATACAAAAGTTCACCGGGCATGACTTTCCCAATACAAAAGTTCACCGGGCATGACTTTCCCAATACAAAAGTTCACCGGGCATGACTTTCCCAATACAAAAGTTGACCGGGCATGACTTTCCCAATACAAAAGTTCACCGGGCATGACTTTCCCAATACAAAAGTTCACCGGGCATGACTTTCCCAATACAAAAGTTCACCGGGCATGACTTTCCCAATACAAAAGTTCACCGGGCATGACTTTCCCAATACAAAAGTTCACCGGGCATGACTTTCCCAATACAAAAGTTCACCGGGCATGACTTTCCCAATACAAAAGTTCACCGGGCATGACTTTCCCAATACAAAAGTTCACCGGGCATGACTTTCCCAGTACAAAAGTTCACCGGGCATGACTTTCCCAGTACAAAAGATCACCGGGCATGACTTTCCCAACACAAAAGTTGACCGGGCATGACTTTCCCAGTACAAAAGTTCACCGGGCATGACTTTCCCAATACAAAAGTTCACCGGGCATGACTTTCCCAATACAAAAGTTCACCGGGCATGACTTTCCCAATACAAAAGTTCACCGGGCATGACTTTTCCCATACAAAAGTTCACCGGGCATGACTTTCCCAATACAAAAGTTCACCGGGCATGACTTTCCCAGTACAAAAGATCACCGGGCATGACTTTCCCAATACAAAAGTTGACCGGGCATGACTTTCCCAATACAAAAGATCACCGGGCATGACTTTCCCAGTACAAAAGATCACCGGGCATGACTTTCCCAATACAAAAGTTCACCGGGCATGACTTTCCCAATACAAAAGTTCACCGGGCATGACTTTCCCAATACAAAAGTTGACCGGGCATGACTTTCCCAATACAAAAGTTCACCGGGCATGACTTTCCCAGTACAAAAGATCACCGGGCATGATTTTCCCAATACAAAAGTTGACCTGGCATGACTTTCCCAATACAAATTTCACCGGGCATGACTTTCCCAGTACAAAAGTTCACCGGGCGTGACTTTCCTAATACAAAAGTTGACCGGGCATGACTTTCCCAATACAAAAGTTCACCGGGCATGACTTTTCCCATACAAAAGTTGACCGGGCATGACTTTCCCAGTACAAAAGATCACCGGGCATGACTTTTCCCATACAAAAGTTCACCGGGCATGACTTTCCCAGTACAAAAGATCACCGGGCATGACTTTCCCAAACAAAAGTTGACCGGGCATGACTTTCCCAATACAAAAGTTCACCGGGCATGACTTTCCCATACAAAAGTTCACCGGGCATGACTTTCCCAATACAAAAGTTCACCGGGCATGACTTTCCCAGTACAAAAGTTCACCGGGCATGACTTTCCCAATACAAAAGTTCACCGGGCATGACTTTTCCCATACAAAAGTTCACCGGGTATGACTTTCCCAATACGAAAGTTCACCGGGCATGACTTTCCCAGTACAAAAGTTCACCGGGCATGACTTTCCCAATACAAAAGTTGACCGGGCATGACTTTCCCAATACAAAAGTTCACCGGGCATGACTTTCCCAATACAAAAGTTCACCGGGCATGACTTTCCCAATACAAAAGTTCACCGGGCATGACTTTCCCAATACAAAAGTTCACCGGGCATGACTTTCCCAATACAAAAGTTCACCGGGCATGACTTTCCCAATACAAAAGTTCACCGGGCATGACTTTCCCAATACAAAAGTTCACCGGGCATGACTTTCCCAATACAAAAGTTGACCGGGCATGACTTTCCCAATACAAAAGTTCACCGGGCATGACTTTCCCAATACAAAAGTTCACCGGGCATGACTTTCCCAATACAAAAGTTCACCGGGCATGACTTTCCCAATACAAAAGTTCACCGGGCATGACTTTCCCAATACAAAAGTTCACCGGGCATGACTTTCCCAATACAAAAGTTCACCGGGCATGACTTTCCCAATACAAAAGTTCACCGGGCATGACTTTCCCAATACAAAAGTTCACCGGGCATGACTTTCCCAGTACAAAAGTTCACCGGGCATGACTTTCCCAGTACAAAAGATCACCGGGCATGACTTTCCCAACACAAAAGTTGACCGTGCATGACTTTCCCAGTACAAAAGTTCACCGGGCATGACTTTCCCAATACAAAAGTTCACCGGGCATGACTTTCCCAATACAAAAGTTCACCGGGCATGACTTTCCCAATACAAAAGTTCACCGGGCATGACTTTTCCCATACAAAAGTTCACCGGGCATGACTTTCCCAATACAAAAGTTCACCGGGCATGACTTTCCCAGTACAAAAGATCACCGGGCATGACTTTCCCAATACAAAAGTTGACCGGGCATGACTTTCCCAATACAAAAGATCACCGGGCATGACTTTCCCAGTACAAAAGATCACCGGGCATGACTTTCCCAATACAAAAGTTCACCGGGCATGACTTTCCCAATACAAAAGTTCACCGGGCATGACTTTCCCAGTACAAAAGATCACCGGGCATGACTTTCCCAATACAAAAGTTGACCGGGCATGACTTTCCCAATACAAAAGTTCACCGGGCATGACTTTCCCAGTACAAAAGATCACCGGGCATGACTTTGCCAATACAAAAGTTCACCGGGCATGACTTTCCCAATACAAAAGTTCACCGGGCATGACTTTCCCAATACAAAAGTTGACCGGGCATGACTTTCCCAATACAAAAGTTCACCGGGCATGACTTTCCCAATACAAAAGTTCACCGGGCATGACTTTCCCAATACAAAAGTTCACCGGGCATGACTTTCCCAGTACAAAAGATCACCGGGCATGACTTTCCCAATACAAAAGTTCACCGGGCATGACTTTCCCAATACAAAAGTTCACCGGGCATGACTTTCCCAATACAAAAGTTCACCGGGCATGACTTTCCCAGTACAAAAGATCACCGGGCATGACTTTCCCAATACAAAAGTTGACCGGGCATGACTTTCCCAATACAAAAGTTCACCGGGCATGACTTTCCCAATACAAAAGTTGACCTGGCATGACTTTCCCAATACAAAAGTTCACCGGGCATGACTTTCCCAGTACAAAAGTTCACCGGGCGTGACTTTCCTAATACAAAAGTTGACCGGGCATGACTTTCCCAATACAAAAGATCACCGGGCATGACTTTTCCCATACAAAAGTTCACCGGGCATGACTTTCCCAGTACAAAAGATCACCGGGCATGACTTTCCCAATACAAAAGTTGACCGGGCATGACTTTCCCAGTACAAAAGATCACCGGGCATGACTTTCCCAGTACAAAAGTTCACCGGGCGTGACTTTCCTAATACAAAAGTTGACCGGGCATGACTTTCCCAATACAAAAGATCACCGGGCATGACTTTTCCCATACAAAAGTTGGCCGGGCATGACTTTCCCAATACAAAAGTTCACCGGACATGATTTTTCCCATACAAAAGTTCACCGGGCATGACTTTCCCAATACAAAAGTTCACCGGGCATGACTTTCCCAGTACAAAAGTTCACCGGACATGACTTTCCCAATACAAAAGTTCACCGGGCATGACTTTTCCCATACAAAAGTTCACCGGGTATGACTTTCCCAATACAAGAGTTCACCGGGCATGACTTTCCCAGTACAAAAGTTCACCGGGCATGACTTTCCCAATACAAAAGTTGACCGGGCATGACTTTCCCAATACAAAAGTTCACCGGGAATGACTTTCCCAATACAAAAGTTCACCGGGCATGACTTTCCCAATACAAAAGTTCACCGGGCATGACTTTCCCAATACAAAAGTTCACCGGGCATGACTTTCCCAATACAAAAGTTCACCGGGCATGACTTTCCCAATACAAAAGTTCACCGGGCATGACTTTCCCAATACAAAAGTTGACCGGGCATGACTTTCCCAATACAAAAGTTCACCGGGCATGACTTTCCCAATACAAAAGTTGACCGGGCATGACTTTCCCAATACAAAAGTTCACCGGACATGATTTTTCCCATACAAAAGTTCACCGGGCATGACTTTCCCAATACAAAAGTTCACCGGGCATGACTTTCCCAGTACAAAAGTTCACCGGGCATGACTTTCCCAATACAAAAGTTCACCGGGCATGACTTTTCCCATACAAAAGTTCACCGGGTATGACTTTCCCAATACAAAAGTTCACCGGGCATGACTTTCCCAGTACAAAAGTTCACCGGGCATGACTTTCCCAATACAAAAGTTCACCGGGCATGACTTTCCCAATACAAAAGTTCACCGGGCATGACTTTCCCAATACAAAAGTTCACCGGGCATGACTTTCCCAATACAAAAGTTCACCGGGCATGACTTTCCCAATACAAAAGTTCACCGGGCATGACTTTCCCAATACAAAAGTTCACCGGGCATGACTTTCCCAATACAAAAGTTCACCGGGCATGACTTTCCCAATACAAAAGATCACCGGGCATGACTTTCCCAATACAAAAGTTCACCAGGCATGACTTTCCCAATACAAAAGTTCACCGGGCATGACTTTCCCAATACAAAAGTTCACCGGGCATGACTTTCCCAGTACAAAAGTTCACCGGGCATAACTTTCCCAATACAAAAGTTCACCGGGCATGACTTTCCCAATACAAAAGTTCACCGGGCATGACTTTCCCAGTACAAAAGATCACCGGGCATGACTTTCCCAATACAAAAGTTCACCGGGTATGACTTTCCCAATACAAAAGTTGACCGGGCATGACTTTCCCAATACAAAAGTTGACCGGGCATGACTTTCCCAATACAAAAGTTCACCGGGCATGACTTTCCCAATACAAAAGTTCACCGGGCATGACTTTTCCCATACAAAAGTTCACCGGGCATGACTTTCCCAATACAAAAGTTCACCGGGCATGACTTTCCCAGTACAAAAGATCACCGGGCATGACTTTCCCAATACAAAAGTTGACCGGGCATGACTTTCCCAATACAAAAGTTCACCGGGCATGACTTTCCCAGTACAAAAGATCACCGGGCATGACTTTCCCAATACAAAAGTTCACCGGGCATGACTTTCCAATACAAAAGTTAACCGGGCATGACTTTTCCCATACAAAAGTTCACAGGGCATGACTTTTCCCATACAAAAGTTCACCGGGCATGACTTTCCCAATACAAAAGTTCACCGGGCATGACTTTCCCAGTACAAAAGTTCACCGGGCATGACTTTCCCAATACAAAAGTTGACCGGGCATGACTTTCCCAATACAAAAGTTGACCGGGCATGACTTTCCCAATACAAAAGTTCACCGGGCATGACTTTCCCAATACAAAAGTTCACCGGGCATGACTTTCCCAATACAAAAGTTCACCGGGCATGACTTTCCCAATACAAAAGTTCACTGGGCATGACTTTCCCAATACAAAAGTTCACCGGGCATGACTTTCCCAATACAAAAGTTCACCGGGCATGACTTTCCCAATACAAAAGTTCACCGGGCATGACTTTCCCAATACAAAAGTTCACCGGGCATGACTTTCCCAATACAAAAGTTCACCGGGCATGACTTTCCCAATACAAAAGTTCACTGGGCATGACTTTCCCAGTACAAAAGTTCACCGGGCATGACTTTCCCAATACAAAAGTTCACCGGGCATGACTTTCCCAATACAAAAGTTCACCGGGCATGACTTTCCCAATACAAAAGTTCACCGGGCATGACTTTCCCAATACAAAAGTTCACCGGGCATGACTTTCCCAATACAAAAGTTCACCGGGCATGACTTTTCCCATACAAAAGTTCACCGGGCATGACTTTCCCAGTACAAAAGATCACCGGGCATGACTTTCCCAATACAAAAGTTGACCGGGCATGACTTTCCCAATACAAAAGTTCACCGGGCATGACTTTCCCAATACAAAAGTTCACCGGGCATGACTTTTCCCATACAAAAGTTGACCGGGCATGACTTTCCCAGTACAAAAGATCACCGGGCATGACTTTTCCCATACAAAAGTTCACCGGGCATGACTTTCCCAGTACAAAAGATCACCGGGCATGACTTTCCCAATACAAAAGTTCACCGGGCATGACTTTCCCAATACAAAAGCTGACCGGGCATGACTTTCCCAATACAAAAGTTCACCGGGCATGACTTTCCCAGTACAAAAGATCACCGGGCATGACTTTCCCAATACAAAAGTTCACCGGGCATGACTTTTCCCATACAAAAGTTCACCGGGCATGACTTTCCCAATACAAAAGTTCACCGGGCATGACTTTCCCAGTACAAAAGATCACTGGGCATGACTTTCCCAATACAAAAGTTGACCTGGCATGACTTTCCCAATACAAAAGTTCACCGGGCATGACTTTCCCAGTACAAAAGTTCACCGGGCGTGACTTTCCTAATACAAAAGTTGACCGGGCATGACTTTCCCAATACAAAAGTTCACCGGGCATGACTTTTCCCATACAAAAGTTGACCGGGCATGACTTTCCCAGTACAAAAGATCACCGGGCATGACTTTTCCCATACAAAAGTTCACCGGGCATGACTTTCCCAGTATAAAAGATCACCGGGCATGACTTTCCCAAACAAAAGTTGACCGGGCATGACTTTCCCAATACAAAAGTTCACCGGGCATGACTTTCCCATACAAAAGTTCACCGGGCATGACTTTCCCAATACAAAAGTTCACCGGGCATGACTTTCCCAGTACAAAAGTTCACCGGGCATGACTTTCCCAATACAAAAGTTGACCGGGCATGACTTTCCCAATACAAAAGTTCACCGGGCATGACTTTCCCAATACAAAAGTTGACCGGGCATGACTTTCCCAATACAAAAGTTCACCGGGCATGACTTTCCCAATACAAAAGTTCACCGGACATGACTTTCCCAATACAAAAGTTCACCGGGCATGATTTTCCCAATACAAAAGTTCACCGGGCATGACTTTCCCAATACAAAAGTTCACCGGGCATGACTTTCCCAATACAAAAGTTCACCGGGCATGACTTTCCCAATACAAAAGTTCACCGGGCATGACTTTCCCAATACAAAAGTTCACCGGGCATGACTTTCCCAGTACAAAAGTTCACCGGGCATGACTTTCCCAGTACAAAAGATCACCGGGCATGACTTTCCCAACACAAAAGTTGACCGGGCATGACTTTCCCAGTACAAAAGTTCACCGGGCATGACTTTCCCAATACAAAAGTTGACCGGGCATGACTTTCCCAATACAAAAGTTCACCGGGCATGACTTTCCCAATACAAAAGTTGACCGGGCATGACTTTCCCAATACAAAAGTTCACCGGGCATGACTTTCCCAATACAAAAGTTGACCGGGCATGACTTTCCCAATACAAAAGTTCACCGGGCATGACTTTCCCAATACAAAAGTTCACCGGACATGACTTTCCCAATACAAAAGTTGACCGGGCATGACTTTCCCAATACAAAAGATCACCGGGCATGACTTTGCCAATACAAAAGTTCACCGGGCATGACTTTCCCAATACAAAAGTTCACCGGGCATGACTTTCCCAATACAAAAGTTCACCGGGCATGACTTTCCCAGTACAAAAGATCACCGGGCATGACTTTGCCAATACAAAAGTTCACCGGGCATGACTTTCCCAATACAAAAGTTCACCGGGCATGACTTTCCCAATACAAAAGTTGACCGGGCATGACTTTCCCAATACAAAAGTTCACCGGGCATGACTTTCCCAATACAAAAGTTCACCGGGCATGACTTTCCCAATACAAAAGTTCACCGGGCATGACTTCCCCAGTACAAAAGATCACCGGGCATGACTTTCCCAATACAAAAGTTCACCGGGCATGACTTTCCCAATACAAAAGTTCACCGGGCATGACTTTCCCAATACAAAAGTTCACCGGGCATGACTTTCCCAGTACAAAAGATCACCGGGCATGACTTTCCCAATACAAAAGTTGACCGGGCATGACTTTCCCAATACAAAAGTTCACCGGGCATGACTTTCCCAATACAAAAGTTGACCTGGCATGACTTTCCCAATACAAAAGTTCACCGGGCATGACTTTCCCAGTACAAAAGTTCACCGGGCGTGACTTTCCTAATACAAAAGTTGACCGGGCATGACTTTCCCAATACAAAAGATCACCGGGCATGACTTTTCCCATACAAAAGTTCACCGGGCATGACTTTCCCAGTACAAAAGATCACCGGGCATGACTTTCCCAATACAAAAGTTGACCGGGCATGACTTTCCCAGTACAAAAGATCACCGGGCATGACTTTCCCAGTACAAAAGTTCACCGGGCGTGACTTTCCTAATACAAAAGTTGACCGGGCATGACTTTCCCAATACAAAAGATCACCGGGCATGACTTTTCCCATACAAAAGTTGACAGGGCATGACTTTCCCAATACAAAAGTTCACCGGACATGATTTTTCCCATACAAAAGTTCACCGGGCATGACTTTCCCAATACAAAAGTTCACCGGGCATGACTTTCCCAGTACAAAAGTTCACCGGACATGACTTTCCCAATACAAAAGTTCACCGGGCATGACTTTTCCCATACAAAAGTTCACCGGGTATGACTTTCCCAATACAAAAGTTCACCGGGCATGACTTTCCCAGTACAAAAGTTCACCGGGCATGACTTTCCCAATACAAAAGTTGACCGGGCATGACTTTCCCAATACAAAAGTTCACCGGGCATGACTTTCCCAATACAAAAGTTCACCGGGCATGACTTTCCCAATACAAAAGTTCACCGGGCATGACTTTCCCAATACAAAAGTTGATGAGACGACTCCTAGTCTCATCACAAATGCACCCAAGAAACTAAAGGAAAAATAACCTAAGAGAATGAAAACACCCGCGTTAGCGATGTTGTTCGCTTCGTTGATTTAGAGAGACTCATTCTTTATTTACATTCTACCTTAAAACTAAATCTTATAATCTAACAATAACACACACACACATACATTCCGTTTGGACGCACATTAGAAATGCACGCTGCATCTATAAATACATTATGACGCCGTGCACACACACGTTGCGCCGATAATGGAAAATATATATTTTATTATCGACCCTTCGCTATCTTTACTATTTTGGGTACGACATTTGTTCCATTATTTATGGCCGACAGTTGATTATTTTTAGACATAGATTCTTAGACGACATGCTTACAAAGAAATCTACCTGACTCTATTTACACAGAAAAGAGTCTTCTACAAAATTCACCATTCTCCCCGCCTTAAAAGATCCTAATCTTTTAACTGTTAGGACAGGACATTGAACATTTTCTTGCTTGCTATCTGACTCCATTTACATAGACTAATTTAGATACAGAACTAAACAGTTTCTGGTCTTAAGCAATCTAATTCTTTAACTAAAATGTATGTATGTTATTTTTTACTAAAGAGGAATATTATCATAATCCTTATCATAATGTAATATTTTTCATTACTTATTTTCTAAGTTAATAATAAACAACATATAAAGACTTATAATGACTTAATTCTAGGTGATGGCACCCAACACCTTCAGCAACCAGTATGGATGATGACTTCTTTTCCCTCGATGAAAGACGTGGTAAATCCATTTTCTTCTTGGAGGATTCTTCTCGGCACTAGAACTTTCTTCATCAATTATACGATGATTGGACACATGACGTATAATTCTACGCTTGACACGATCTGCACCGGCAACTTCTTCATTGGCATTATATAGTGTTGTCTTTATGTTTTCTCCACTTTTCCATTTTCGTGGCTTCATCATTATTTTTGTTGGTGGTTCTTGTGCTGTATCCGTTACAAACCTTTGAGATACGGTAGCACCGCCATCGATTTGCACTTCATTGGTACCTTTCTGTTGTACCCTTGCTTTAGGATCACCTTTGGAAATTTCGATGTCATATTCTCTGCTAGTTACAGCCCATTCCGTTTGGCTACTAACTTCTTCGTCATACAATAGTTTGTCGTAGACAACACTTTCTTGTAGCTGTTGTAATTCAGCGTCCACATTGGCAATCTCAGAAGCGTGGCGTCTTCTTTCATTGGCGAGCAATTTTTCCAAATCACAATTTCGGCCATTCAATGCAGCATTTGTAGATTCCAACTTACTAATGCGAATATACAGGCTTTCAATATTTTGATGAGAGACATCTAATTCTTCGATAGCACGTGAAGCTGCAACGGACTCACGATTGGCTTCTGCTTGGAGATCCTTAATCTTTTGCTCGTACAGCATTTTCATTTTACGCATTTTCCCTTCGTGTTGTTCACGCAACTCTTGCAACGACTGTTGTAATATGGTCCCATATTGTTTAGAGAGACCAGTGCGTAATTCATTAATTTCTTCTGAGTGAAATTTTTCCTTGAAGGTCAGTTCGTTACGCAGATGTTGTATGTTGCCTTCCAACTCAATACGTGCCTGTGCATCCTCTTTAATTTGTTTGCGTAGAAGCACCAATTCTGCATGCACCTCACAGAGTTCATCACTGGCTTCCTTGGTATAAGCAGTCGCAGCATCGTATTTGGCGTTAAGATCAGCAGCTCGTGACTCGTACATACGAGCCTTCTTCTCAGCAATTTGCCGGTCGTTGGTTGTTTGCTCCAATCTGACCTTCAACTGCTCATTTTTCTCACGCAGTTGGTTGACTTCGATATTTAATTTCCGCGAAACATCAACGTGAACGTTTTCATTCTGAGTTTCCGAAGTTTCTTCGACACTCCCCTGTTGAGAGTCTATACTACCTGGAAAACTCTGCTCAATTTTTCTAATTGAACTACTATCTACCTGTCTAGTATTTATCTTGGGAACCCATTTCCCATTGATTTCTTCATAATCGTTTACCTTCACCTCTTTAGGTGCTACTCTAGAAATTTTCCCAAATCTCACCATGCGGTAACAAATTTGTAAAAAATTGAAATTCTCTACGAGATTATCCTCTTTAGGAAACTCATTCAAATATTGCATCAGTACTGATGACGCAATATCATATCTGTCTTTGACATCTTCTACACTTAGAAACTCATTCCTTATCTCAGTCTCCAGCGCATTTAATGAATATTCAAAATCTCTAATTAAACCTCCTTTTAATGTTTTTAAATGGCGCAGTATGTTTCTTTTTTCATACTGTTCCAATGGACTTAAGCTGTCCATCTCAGCTATATATTTATATCTAGAAAGAATTCGTGTATCTAACGAATCCTTCTTTGATTCGATCCCAAAATCTATCCTTACTTGACGATTTAAGAAGTCGAACTTTTTTATTGCATACCGCACACCTGAGGCGAATATGCTATGCATTTCATATGGGAATTTTCCCATATCGCGGAGCTCTCTATCATTGTCTAAAAAATCCCTTCTTGCTTCCGTGAAGGAACTAACAACTTTAAACAATTTTTCCCTTGTTTCCCTGGTTACACTTTTCTGAGCAATTTTGCTCAGATCTAAGTAAAGCGAAACAATGTATTCGCCCAACACCCTTTGATGTTGGATGAAATCTTGAAAATTCATTTTCACGAAATACACTTTTTGTCACTTTATTTATTTTTTTTAGTAGCTATAAAAATTGGCCTAACACAATCTTTGCTTCGACTGTGCGCCTTTCTATAACCTAACGACTAAACCTAACGTAGTCACTTTTCACTACGCGTCTAATACGTTATCACATTGACGGAAAAACTACAGCACTTTTCTTTTTTTTAAAAATGTGAGCCTAACACGTCACTACACTAAACACGGATAGGCCTAACGAGTTATTTTTCACTACGCGCCTATCACGTCTCTATACTACACGTGAAACTATCTCGTGTCTTTACTATACACGAAACAATCACGTCGGGGTCACCAAATGATGAGACGACTCCTAGTCTCATCACAAATGCACCCAAGAAACTAAAGGAAAAATAACCTAAGAGAATGAAAACACCCGCGTTAGCGATGTTGTTCGCTTCGTTGATTTAGAGAGACTCATTCTTTATTTACATTCTACCTTAAAACTAAATCTTATAATCTAACAATAACACACACACACATACATTCCGTTTGGACGCACATTAGAAATGCACGCTGCATCTATAAATACATTATGACGCCGTGCACACACACGTTGCGCCGATAATGGAAAATACATATTTTATTATCGACCCTTCGCTATCTTTACTATTTTGGGTACGACATTTGTTCCATTATTTATGGCCGACAGTTGATTATTTTTAGACATAGATTCTTAGACGACATGCTTACAAAGAAATCTACCTGACTCTATTTACACAGAAAAGAGTCTTCTACAAAATTCACCAAAAGTTCACCGGGCATGACTTTCCCAATACAAAAGTTCACCGGGCATGACTTTCCCAATACAAAAGTTCACAGGGCATGACTTTCCCAATACAAAAGTTGACCGGGCATGACTTTCCCAATACAAAAGTTCACCGGGCATGACTTTCCCAATACAAAAGTTGACCGGGCATGACTTTCCCAATACAAAAGTTCACCGGACATGATTTTTCCCATACAAAAGTTCACCGGGCATGACTTTCCCAATACAAAAGTTCACCGGGCATGACTTTCCCAGTACAAAAGTTCACCGGGCATGACTTTCCCAATACAAAAGTTCACCGGGCATGACTTTTCCCATACAAAAGTTCACCGGGTATGACTTTCCCAATACAAAAGTTCACCGGGCATGACTTTCCCAGTACAAAAGTTCACCGGGCATGACTTTCCCAATACAAAAGTTGACCGGGCATGACTTTCCCAATACAAAAGTTCACCGGGCATGACTTTCCCAATACAAAAGTTCACCGGGCATGACTTTCCCAATACAAAAGTTCACCGGGCATGACTTTCCCAATACAAAAGTTCACCGGGCATGACTTTCCCAATACAAAAGTTCACCGGGCATGACTTTCCCAATACAAAAGTTCACCGGGCATGACTTTCCCAATACAAAAGATCACCGGGCATGACTTTCCCAATACAAAAGTTCACCGGGCATGACTTTCCCAATACAAAAGTTCACCGGGCATGACTTTCCCAATACAAAAGTTCACCGGGCATGACTTTCCCAGTACAAAAGTTCACCGGGCATGACTTTCCCAATACAAAAGTTCACCGGGCATGACTTTCCCAATACAAAAGTTCACCGGGCATGACTTTCCCAGTACAAAAGATCACCGGGCATGACTTTCCCAATACAAAAGTTCACCGGGCATGACTTTCCCAATACAAAAGTTGACCGGGCATGACTTTCCCAATACAAAAGTTGACCGGGCATGACTTTCCCAATACAAAAGTTCACCGGGCATGACTTTCCCAATACAAAAGTTCACCGGGCATGACTTTTCCCATACAAAAGTTCACCGGGCATGACTTTCCCAATACAAAAGTTCACCGGGCATGACTTTCCCAGTACAAAAGATCACCGGGCATGACTTTCCCAATACAAAAGTTCACCGGGCATGACTTTCCCAATACAAAAGTTCACCGGGCATGACTTTCCCAATACAAAAGATCACCGGGCATGACTTTCCCAATACAAAAGTTCACCGGGCATGACTTTCCAATACAAAAGTTAACCGGGCATGACTTTTCCCATACAAAAGTTCACAGGGCATGACTTTTCCCATACAAAAGTTCACCGGGCATGACTTTCCCAATACAAAAGTTCACCGGGCATGACTTTCCCAGTACAAAAGTTCACCGGGCATGACTTTCCCAATACAAAAGTTGACCGGGCATGACTTTCCCAATACAAAAGTTCACCGGGCATGACTTTCCCAATACAAAAGTTCACCGGGCATGACTTTCCCAATACAAAAGTTCACCGGGCATGACTTTCCCAATACAAAAGTTCACCGGGCATGACTTTCCCAATACAAAAGTTCACTGGGCATGACTTTCCCAGTACAAAAGTTCACCGGGCATGACTTTCCCAATACAAAAGTTCACCGGGCATTACTTTCCCAATACAAAAGTTCACCGGGCATGACTTTCCCAGTACAAAAGATCACCGGGCATGACTTTCCCAATACAAAAGTTGACCGGGCATGACTTTCCCAATACAAAAGTTGACCGGGCATGACTTTCCCAGTACAAAAGATCACCGGGCATGACTTTCCCAATACAAAAGTTCACCGGGCATGACTTTCCAATACAAAAGTTAACCGGGCATGACTTTTCCCATACAAAAGTTCACAGGGCTTGACTTTTCCCATACAAAAGTTCACCGTGCATGACTTTCCCAATACAAAAGTTCACTGGGCATGACTTTCCCAGTACAAAAGTTCACCGGGCATGACTTTCCCAATACAAAAGTTCACCGGGCATGACTTTCCCAATACAAAAGTTGATGAGACGACTCCTAGTCTCATCACAAATGCACCCAAGAAACTAAAGGAAAAATAACCTAAGAGAATGAAAACACCCGCGTTAGCGATGTTGTTCGCTTCGTTGATTTAGAGAGACTCATTCTTTATTTACATTCTACTTTAAACTAAATCTTATAATCTAACAATAACACACACACACATACATTCCGTTTGGACGCACATTAGAAATGCACGCTGCATCTATAAATACATTATGACGCCGTGCACACACACGTTGCGCCGATAATGGAAAATACATATTTTATTATCGACCCTTCGCTATTTTGGGTACGACATTTGTTCCATTATTTATGGCCGACAGTTGATTATTTTTAGACATAGATTCTTAGACGACATGCTTACAAAGAAATCTACCTGACTCTATTTACACAGAAAAGAGTCTTCTACAAAATTCACCATTCTCCCCGCCTTAAAAGATCCTAATCTTTTAACTGTTAGGACAGGACATTGAACATTTTCTTGCTTGCTATCTGACTCCATTTACATAGACTAATTTAGATACAGAACTAAACAGTTTCTGGTCTTAAGCAATCTAATTCTTTAACTAAAATGTATGTATGTTATTTTTTACTAAAGAGGAATATTATCATAATCCTTATCATAATGTAATATTTTTCATTACTTATTTTCTAAGTTAATAATAAACAACATATAAAGACTTATAATGACTTAATTCTAGGTGATGGCACCCAACACCTTCAGCAACCAGTATGGATGATGACTTCTTTTCCCTCGATGAAAGACGTGGTAAATCCATTTTCTTCTTGGAGGATTCTTCTCGGCACTAGAACTTTCTTCATCAATTATACGATGATTGGACACATGACGTATAATTCTACGCTTGACACGATCTGCACCGGCAACTTCTTCATTGGCATTATATAGTGTTGACTTTATGTTTTCTCCACTTTTCCATTTTCGTGGCTTCATCATTATTTTTGTTGGTGGTTCTTGTGCTGTATCCGTTACAAACCTTTGAGATACGGTAGCACCGCCATCGATTTGCACTTCATTGGTACCTTTCTGTTGTACCCTTGCTTTAGGATCACCTTTGGAAATTTCGATGTCATATTCTCTGCTAGTTACAGCCCATTCCGTTTGGCTACTAACTTCTTCGTCATACAATAGTTTGTCGTAGACAACACTTTCTTGTAGCTGTTGTAATTCAGCGTCCACATTGGCAATCTCAGAAGCGTGGCGTCTTCTTTCATTGGCGAGCAATTTTTCCAAATCACAATTTCGGCCATTCAATGCAGCATTTGTAGATTCCAACTTACTAATGCGAATATACAGGCTTTCAATATTTTGATGAGAGACATCTAATTCTTCGATAGCACGTGAAGCTGCAACGGACTCACGATTGGCTTCTGCTTGGAGATCCTTAATCTTTTGCTCGTACAGCATTTTCATTTTACGCATTTTCCCTTCGTGTTGTTCACGCAACTCTTGCAACGACTGTTGTAATATGGTCCCATATTGTTTAGAGAGACCAGTGCGTAATTCATTAATTTCTTCTGAGTGAAATTTTTCCTTGAAGGTCAGTTCGTTACGCAGATGTTGTATGTTGCCTTCCAACTCAATACGTGCCTGTGCATCCTCTTTAATTTGTTTGCGTAGAAGCACCAATTCTGCATGCACCTCACAGAGTTCATCACTGGCTTCCTTGGTATAAGCAGTCGCAGCATCGTATTTGGCGTTAAGATCAGCAGCTCGTGACTCGTACATACGAGCCTTCTTCTCAGCAATTTGCCGGTCGTTGGTTGTTTGCTCCAATCTGACCTTCAACTGCTCATTTTTCTCACGCAGTTGGTTGACTTCGATATTTAATTTCCGCGAAACATCAACGTGAACGTTTTCATTCTGAGTTTCCGAAGTTTCTTCGACACTCCCCTGTTGAGAGTCTATACTACCTGGAAAACTCTGCTCAATTTTTCTAATTGAACTACTATCTACCTGTCTAGTATTTATCTTGGGAACCCATTTCCCATTGATTTCTTCATAATCGTTTACCTTCACCTCTTTAGGTGCTACTCTAGAAATTTTCCCAAATCTCACCATGCGGTAACAAATTTGTAAAAAATTGAAATTCTCTACGAGATTATCCTCTTTAGGAAACTCATTCAAATATTGCATCAGTACTGATGACGCAATATCATATCTGTCTTTGACATCTTCTACACTTAGAAACTCATTCCTTATCTCAGTCTCCAGCGCATTTAATGAATATTCAAAATCTCTAATTAAACCTCCTTTTAATGTTTTTAAATGGCGCAGTATGTTTCTTTTTTCATACTGTTCCAATGGACTTAAGCTGTCCATCTCAGCTATATATTTATATCTAGAAAGAATTCGTGTATCTAACGAATCCTTCTTTGATTCGATCCCAAAATCTATCCTTACTTGACGATTTAAGAAGTCGAACTTTTTTATTGCATACCGCACACCTGAGGCGAATATGCTATGCATTTCATATGGGAATTTTCCCATATCGCGGAGCTCTCTATCATTGTCTAAAAAATCCCTTCTTGCTTCCGTGAAGGAACTAACAACTTTAAACAATTTTTCCCTTGTTTCCCTGGTTACACTTTTCTGAGCAATTTTGCTCAGATCTAAGTAAAGCGAAACAATGTATTCGCCCAACACCCTTTGATGTTGGATGAAATCTTGAAAATTCATTTTCACGAAATACACTTTTTGTCACTTTATTTATTTTTTTTAGTAGCTATAAAAATTGGCCTAACACAATCTTTGCTTCGACTGTGCGCCTTTCTATAACCTAACGACTAAACCTAACGTAGTCACTTTTCACTACGCGTCTAATACGTTATCACATTGACGGAAAAACTACAGCACTTTTCTTTTTTTTAAAAATGTGAGCCTAACACGTCACTACACTAAACACGGATAGGCCTAACGAGTTATTTTTCACTACGCGCCTATCACGTCTCTATACTACACGTGAAACTATCTCGTGTCTTTACTATACACGAAACAATCACGTCGGGGTCACCAAATGATGAGACGACTCCTAGTCTCATCACAAATGCACCCAAGAAACTAAAGGAAAAATAACCTAAGAGAATGAAAACACCCGCGTTAGCGATGTTGTTCGCTTCGTTGATTTAGAGAGACTCATTCTTTATTTACATTCTACCTTAAAACTAAATCTTATAATCTAACAATAACACACACACACATACATTCCGTTTGGACGCACATTAGAAATGCACGCTGCATCTATAAATACATTATGACGCCGTGCACACACACGTTGCGCCGATAATGGAAAATACATATTTTATTATCGACCCTTCGCTATCTTTACTATTTTGGGTACGACATTTGTTCCATTATTTATGGCCGACAGTTGATTATTTTTAGACATAGATTCTTAGACGACATGCTTACAAAGAAATCTACCTGACTCTATTTACACAGAAAAGAGTCTTCTACAAAATTCACCAAAAGTTCACCGGGCATGACTTTCCCAATACAAAAGTTCACCGGGCATGACTTTCCCAATACAAAAGTTCACAGGGCATGACTTTCCCAATACAAAAGTTGACCGGGCATGACTTTCCCAATACAAAAGTTCACCGGGCATGACTTTCCCAATACAAAAGTTGACCGGGCATGACTTTCCCAATACAAAAGTTCACCGGACATGATTTTTCCCATACAAAAGTTCACCGGGCATGACTTTCCCAATACAAAAGTTCACCGGGCATGACTTTCCCAGTACAAAAGTTCACCGGGCATGACTTTCCCAATACAAAAGTTCACCGGGCATGACTTTTCCCATACAAAAGTTCACCGGGTATGACTTTCCCAATACAAAAGTTCACCGGGCATGACTTTCCCAGTACAAAAGTTCACCGGGCATGACTTTCCCAATACAAAAGTTGACCGGGCATGACTTTCCCAATACAAAAGTTCACCGGGCATGACTTTCCCAATACAAAAGTTCACCGGGCATGACTTTCCCAATACAAAAGTTCACCGGGCATGACTTTCCCAATACAAAAGTTCACCGGGCATGACTTTCCCAATACAAAAGTTCACCGGGCATGACTTTCCCAATACAAAAGTTCACCGGGCATGACTTTCCCAATACAAAAGATCACCGGGCATGACTTTCCCAATACAAAAGTTCACCGGGCATGACTTTCCCAATACAAAAGTTCACCGGGCATGACTTTCCCAATACAAAAGTTCACCGGGCATGACTTTCCCAGTACAAAAGTTCACCGGGCATGACTTTCCCAATACAAAAGTTCACCGGGCATGACTTTCCCAATACAAAAGTTCACCGGGCATGACTTTCCCAGTACAAAAGATCACCGGGCATGACTTTCCCAATACAAAAGTTCACCGGGCATGACTTTCCCAATACAAAAGTTGACCGGGCATGACTTTCCCAATACAAAAGTTGACCGGGCATGACTTTCCCAATACAAAAGTTCACCGGGCATGACTTTCCCAATACAAAAGTTCACCGGGCATGACTTTTCCCATACAAAAGTTCACCGGGCATGACTTTCCCAATACAAAAGTTCACCGGGCATGACTTTCCCAGTACAAAAGATCACCGGGCATGACTTTCCCAATACAAAAGTTGACCGGGCATGACTTTCCCAATACAAAAGTTCACCGGGCATGACTTTCCCAATACAAAAGATCACCGGGCATGACTTTCCCAATACAAAAGTTCACCGGGCATGACTTTCCAATACAAAAGTTAACCGGGCATGACTTTTCCCATACAAAAGTTCACAGGGCATGACTTTTCCCATACAAAAGTTCACCGGGCATGACTTTCCCAATACAAAAGTTCACCGGGCATGACTTTCCCAGTACAAAAGTTCACCGGGCATGACTTTCCCAATACAAAAGTTGACCGGGCATGACTTTCCCAATACAAAAGTTCACCGGGCATGACTTTCCCAATACAAAAGTTCACCGGGCATGACTTTCCCAATACAAAAGTTCACCGGGCATGACTTTCCCAATACAAAAGTTCACCGGGCATGACTTTCCCAATACAAAAGTTCACTGGGCATGACTTTCCCAGTACAAAAGTTCACCGGGCATGACTTTCCCAATACAAAAGTTCACCGGGCATTACTTTCCCAATACAAAAGTTCACCGGGCATGACTTTCCCAGTACAAAAGATCACCGGGCATGACTTTCCCAATACAAAAGTTGACCGGGCATGACTTTCCCAATACAAAAGTTGACCGGGCATGACTTTCCCAGTACAAAAGATCACCGGGCATGACTTTCCCAATACAAAAGTTCACCGGGCATGACTTTCCAATACAAAAGTTAACCGGGCATGACTTTTCCCATACAAAAGTTCACAGGGCATGACTTTTCCCATACAAAAGTTCACCGGGCATGACTTTCCCAATACAAAAGTTCACCGGGCATGACTTTCCCAGTACAAAAGTTCACCGGGCATGACTTTCCCAATACAAAAGTTGACCGGGCATGACTTTCCCAATACAAAAGTTCACCGGGCATGACTTTCCCAATACAAAAGTTCACCGGGCATGACTTTCGCAATACAAAAGTTCACCGGGCATGACTTTCCCAATACAAAAGTTCACCGGGCATGACTTTCCCAATACAAAAGTTCACTGGGCATGACTTTCCCAGTACAAAAGTTCACCGGGCATGACTTTCCCAATACAAAAGTTCACCGGGCATGACTTTCCCAATACAAAAGTTCACCGGGCATGACTTTCCCAATACAAAAGTTCACCGGGCATGACTTTCCCAATACAAAAGTTCACCGGGCATGACTTTCCCAATACAAAAGTTCACCGGGCATGACTTTCCCAATACAAAAGTTCACCGGGCATGACTTTCCCAATACAAAAGTTCACGGGGCATGACTTTCCCAATACAAAAGTTCACCGGGCATGACTTTCCCAATACAAAAGTTCACTGGGCATGACTTTCCCAGTACAAAAGTTCACCGGGCATGACTTTCCCAATACAAAAGTTCACCGGGCATGACTTTCCCAATACAAAAATTCACCGGGCATGACTTTCCCAATACAAAAGTTCACCGGGCATGACTTTCCCAATACAAAAGTTCACCGGGCATGACTTTCCCAATACAAAAGTTCACCGGGCATGACTTTCCCAATACAAAAGTTCACCGGGCATGACTTTCCCAATACAAAAGTTCACCGGGCATGACTTTCCCAATACAAAAGTTCACCGGGCATGACTTTCCCAGTACAAAAGATCACCGGGCATGACTTTCCCAATACAAAAGTTGACCGGGCATGACTTTCCCAATACAAAAGTTCACCGGGCATGACTTTCCCAGTACAAAAGATCACCGGGCATGACTTTCCCAATACAAAAGTTCACCGGGCATGACTTTCCAATACAAAAGTTAACCGGGCATGACTTTTCCCATACAAAAGTTCACAGGGCATGACTTTTCCCATACAAAAGTTCACCGGGCATGACTTTCCCAATACAAAAGTTCACCGGGCATGACTTTCCCAGTACAAAAGTTCACCGGGCATGACTTTCCCAATACAAAAGTTGACCGGGCATGACTTTCTCAATACAAAAGTTCACCGGGCATGACTTTCCCAATACAAAAGTTCACCGGGCATGACTTTCCCAATACAAAAGTTCACCGGGCATGACTTTCCCAATACAAAAGTTCACCGGGCATGACTTTCCCAATACAAAAGTTCACTGGGCATGACTTTCCCAGTACAAAAGTTCACCGGGCATGACTTTCCCAATACAAAAGTTCACCGGGCATGACTTTCCCAATACAAAAGTTCACCGGGCATGACTTTCCCAATACAAAAGTTCACCGGGCATGACTTTCCCAATACAAAAGTTCACCGGACATGACTTTCCCAATACAAAAGTTCACCGGGCATGACTTTCCCAATACAAAAGTTCACCGGGCATGACTTTCCCAGTACAAAAGTTCACCGGGCATGACTTTCCCAGTACAAAAGATCACCGGGCATGACTTTCCCAATACAAAAGTTGACCGGGCATGACTTTCCCAGTACAAAAGTTCACCGGGCATGACTTTCCCAGTACAAAAGTTGACCGGGCATAACTTTCCCAGTACAAAAGTTCACCGGGCATGACTTTCCCAGTACAAAAGTTCACCGGGCATGACTTTCCCAATACAAAAGTTCACCGGGCATGACTTTCCCAATACAAAAGTTCACCGGGCATGACTTTCCCAGTACAAAAGATCACCGGGCATGACTTTCCCAATACAAAAGTTCACCGGGCATGACTTTCCCAGTACAAAAGATCACCGGGCATGACTTTCCCAATACAAAAGTTGACCGGGCATGACTTTCCCAATATAAAAGTTCACCGGGCATGACTTTCCCAGTACAAAAGTTCACCGGGCATGACTTTCCTAATACAAAAGTTGACCGGGCATGACTTTCCCAATACAAAAGTTCACCGGGCATGACTTTTCCCATACAAAAGTTGACCGGGCATGACTTTCCCAGTACAAAAGATCACCGGGCATGACTTTTCCCATACAAAAGTTCACCGGGCATGACTTTCCCAGTACAAAAGATCACCGGGCATGACTTTCCCAATACAAAAGTTCACCGGGAATGACTTTCCCAATACAAAAGCTGACCGGGCATGACTTTCCCAATACAAAAGTTCACCGGGCATGACTTTCCCAGTACAAAAGATCACCGGGCATGACTTTCCCAATACAAAAGTTCACCGGGCATGACTTTTCCCATACAAAAGTTCACCGGGCATGACTTTCCCAATACAAAAGTTCACCGGGCATGACTTTCCCAGTACAAAAGATCACCGGGCATGACTTTCCCAATACAAAAGTTGACCTGGCATGACTTTCCCAATACAAAGTTCACCGGGCATGACTTTCCCAGTACAAAAGTTCACCGGGCGTGACTTTCCTAATACAAAAGTTGACCGGGCATGACTTTCCCAATACAAAAGTTCACCGGGCATGACTTTTCCCATACAAAAGTTGACCGGGCATGACTTTCCCAGTACAAAAGATCACCGGGCATGACTTTTCCCATACAAAAGTTCACCGGGCATGACTTTCCCAGTACAAAAGATCACCGGGCATGACTTTCCCAAACAAAAGTTGACCGGGCATGACTTTCCCAATACAAAAGTTCACCGGGCATGACTTTCCCAGTACAAAAGATCACCGGGCATGACTTTCCCAATACAAAAGTTGACCGGGCGTGACTTTCCCAATACAAAAGTTCACCGGACATGATTTTTCCCATACAAAAGTTCACCGGGCATGACTTTCCCAATACAAAAGTTCACCAGGCATGACTTTCCCAGTACAAAAGTTCACCGGGCATGACTTTCCCAATACAAAAGTTCACCGGGCATGACTTTTCCCATACAAAAGTTCACCGGGTATGACTTTCCCAATACAAAAGTTCACCGGGCATGACTTTCCCAGTACAAAAGTTCACCGGGCATGACTTTCCCAATACAAAAGTTGACCGGGCATGACTTTCCCAATACAAAAGTTCACCGGGCATGACTTTCCCAATACAAAAGTTCACCGGGCATGACTTTCCCAATACAAAAGTTCACCGGGCATGACTTTCCCAATACAAAAGTTCACCGGGCATGACTTTCCCAATACAAAAGTTCACCGGGCATGACTTTCCCAATACAAAAGTTCACCGGGCATGACTTTCCCAATACAAAAGTTGACCGGGCATGACTTTCCCAATACAAAAGTTCACCGGGCATGACTTTCCCAATACAAAAGTTGACCGGGCATGACTTTCCCAATACAAAAGTTCACCGGGCATGACTTTCCCAATACAAAAGTTCACCGGGCATGACTTTCCCAATACAAAAGTTCACCGGGCATGACTTTCCCAATACAAAAGTTCACCGGGCATGACTTTCCCAATACAAAAGTTCACCGGGCATGACTTTCCCCAATACAAAAGTTCACCGGGCATGACTTTCCCAATACAAAAGTTCACCGGGCATGACTTTCCCAATACAAAAGTTCACCGGGCATGACTTTCCCAGTACAAAAGTTCACCGGGCATGACTTTCCCAGTACAAAAGATCACCGGGCATGACTTTCCCAACACAAAAGTTGACCGGGCATGACTTTCCCAGTACAAAAGTTCACCGGGCATGACTTTCCCAATACAAAAGTTCACCGGGCATGACTTTCCCAATACAAAAGTTCACCGGGCATGACTTTCCCAATACAAAAGTTCACCGGGCATGACTTTTCCCATACAAAAGTTCACCGGGCATGACTTTCCCAATACAAAAGTTCACCGGGCATGACTTTCCCAGTACAAAAGATCACCGGGCATGACTTTCCCAATACAAAAGTTGACCGGGCATGACTTTCCCAATACAAAAGATCACCGGGCATGACTTTCCCAGTACAAAAGATCACCGGGCATGACTTTCCCAATACAAAAGTTCACCGGGCATGACTTTCCCAATACAAAAGTTCACCGGGCATGACTTTTCCCATACAAAAGTTCACCGGGCATGACTTTCCCAGTACAAAAGATCACCGGGCATGACTTTCCCAATACAAAAGTTGACCGGGCATGACTTTCCCAATACAAAAGTTCACCGGGCATGACTTTGCCAATACAAAAGTTCACCGGGCATGACTTTCCCAATACAAAAGTTCACCGGGCATGACTTTCCCAATACAAAAGTTCACCGGGCATGACTTTCCCAGTACAAAAGATCACCGGGCATGACTTTCCCAACACAAAAGTTGACCGGGCATGACTTTCCCAGTACAAAAGTTCACCGGGCATGACTTTCCCAATACAAAAGTTCACCGGGCATGACTTTCCCAATACAAAAGTTCACCGGGCATGACTTTCCCAATACAAAAGTTCACCGGGCATGACTTTTCCCATACAAAAGTTCACCGGGCATGACTTTCCCAATACAAAAGTTCACCGGGCATGACTTTCCCAGTACAAAAGATCACCGGGCATGACTTTCCCAATACAAAAGTTGACCGGGCATGACTTTCCCAATACAAAAGATCACCGGGCATGACTTTCCCAGTACAAAAGATCACCGGGCATGACTTTCCCAATACAAAAGTTCACCGGGCATGACTTTCCCAATACAAAAGTTCACCGGGCATGACTTTTCCCATACAAAAGTTCACCGGGCATGACTTTCCCAGTACAAAAGATCACCGGGCATGACTTTCCCAATACAAAAGTTGACCGGGCATGACTTTCCCAATACAAAAGTTCACCGGGCATGACTTTCCCAGTACAAAAGATCACCGGGCATGACTTTGCCAATACAAAAGTTCACCGGGCATGACTTTCCCAATACAAAAGTTCACCGGGCATGACTTTCCCAATACAAAAGTTGACCGGGCATGACTTTCCCAATACAAAAGTTCACCGGGCATGACTTTCCCAATACAAAAGTTCACCGGGCATGACTTTCCCAATACAAAAGTTCACCGGGCATGACTTTCCCAGTACAAAAGATCACCGGGCATGACTTTCCCAATACAAAAGTTCACCGGGCATGACTTTCCCAATACAAAAGTTCACCGGGCATGACTTTCCCAATACAAAAGTTCACCGGGCATGACTTTCCCAGTACAAAAGATCACCGGGCATGACTTTCCCAATACAAAAGTTGACCGGGCATGACTTTCCCAATACAAATTTCACCGGGCATGACTTTCCCAGTACAAAAGATCACCGGGCATGACTTTCCCAATACAAAAGTTCACCGGGCATGACTTTCCCAATACAAAAGTTCACCGGGCATGACTTTTCCCATACAAAAGTTCACCGGGCATGACTTTTCATATACAAAAGTTCACCGGGCATGACTTTCCCAATACAAAAGTTCACCGGGCATGACTTTCCCAGTACAAAAGTTCACCGGGCATGACTTTCCCAATACAAAAGTTCACCGGGCATGACTTTCCCAATACAAAAGTTCACCGGGCATGACTTTCCCAATACAAAAGTTCACCGGGCATGACTTTCCCAATACAAAAGTTCACCGGGCATGACTTTCCCAATACAAAAGTTCACCGGGCATGACTTTCCCAATACAAAAGTTCACCGGGCATGACTTTCCCAGTACAAAAGTTCACCGGGCATGACTTTCCCAATACAAAAGTTCACCGGGCATGACTTTCCCAATACAAAAGTTCACCGGGCATGACTTTCCCAGTACAAAAGTTCACCGGGCATGACTTTCCCAATACAAAAGTTCACCGGGCATGACTTTCCCAATACAAAAGTTCACCGGGCATGACTTTCCCAATACCAAAGTTCACCGGGCATGACTTTTCCCATACAAAATTCACCGGGCATGACTTTCCCAGTACAAAAGATCACCGGGCATGACTTTCCCAATACAAAAGTTCACCGGGCATGACTTTTCCCATACAAAAGTTCACCGGGCATGACTTTCCCAGTACAAAAGTTCACCGGGCATGACTTTCCCAATACAAAAGTTCACCGGGCATGACTTTCCCAATACAAAAGTTCACCGGGCATGACTTTCCCAATACAAAAGTTCACCGGGCATGACTTTCCCAGTACAAAAGATCACCGGGCATGACTTTCCCAATACAAAAGTTCACCGGGCATGACTTTCCCAGTACAAAAGTTCACCGGGCATGACTTTCCCAATACAAAAGTTCACCGGGCATGACTTTTCCCATACAAAAGTTCACCGGGCATGACTTTCCCAGTACAAAAGATCACCGGGCATGTCTTTCCCAATACAAAAGTTCACCGGGCATGACTTTTCCCATACAAAAGTTCACCGGGCATGACTTTCCCAGTACAAAAGATCACCGGGCATGACTTTTCCCATACAAAAGTTCACCGGGCATGACTTTCCCAGTACAAAAGATCACCGGGCATGACTTTCCCAATACAAAAGTTCACCGGGCATGACTTTCCCAATACAAAAGTTCACCGGGCATGAATTTCCCAATACAAAAGTTCATTGGGCATGACTTTCCCAGTACAAAAGATCACCGGGCATGACTTTTCCCATACAAAAGTTCACCGGGCATGACTTTCCTAATACAAAAGTTGACCGGGCATGACTTTCCCAATACAAAAGTTCACGGGCATGACTTTTCCAATACAAAAGTTGACCGGGCATGACTTTCCTAATACAAAAGTTGACCGGGCATGACTTTCCCAATACAAAAGTTCACCGGGCATGACTTTCCCAGTACAAAAGTTCACCGGGCATGACTTTCCCAATACAAAAGTTCACCGGGCATGACTTTCCCAATACAAAAGTTCACCGGGCATGACTTTCCCAATACAAAAGTTCACCGGGCATGACTTTCCCAGTACAAAAGATCACCGGGCATGACTTTTCCCATACAAAAGTTCACCGGGCATGACTTTCCTAATACAAAAGTTGACCGGGCATGACTTTCCCAATACAAAAGTTCACCGGGCATGACTTTTCCCATACAAAAGTTGACCGGGCATGACTTTCCCAATACAAAAGTTCACCGGGCATGACTTTCCCAATACAAAAGTTCACCGGGCATGACTTTCCCAGTACAAAAGTTCACCGGGCATGACTTTCCCAATGCAAAAGTTCACCGGGCATGACTTTCCCAATACAAAAGTTCACCGGGCATGACTTTCCCAGTACAAAAGATCACCGGGCATGACTTTCCCAATACAAAAGTTCACCGGGCATGACTTTCCCAATACAAAAGTTCACCGGGCATGACTTTCCCAATACAAAAGTTGACCGGGTATGACTTTCCCAGTACAAAAGATCACCGGGCATGACTTTCCCAATACAAAAGTTCACCGGGCATGACTTTTCCCATACAAAAGTTCACCGGGCATGACTTTCCCAATACAAAAGTTCACCGGGCATGACTTTCCCAGTACAAAAGATCACCGGGCATGACTTTCCCAATACAAAAGTTGACCGGGCATGACTTTCCCAATACAAAAGTTCACCGGGCATGACTTTCCCAGTACAAAAGTTCACCGGGCATGACTTTCCTAATACAAAAGTTGACCGGGCATGACTTTCCCAATACAAAAGTTCACCGGGCATGACTTTTCCCATACAAAAGTTGACCGGGCATGACTTTCCCAGTACAAAAGATCACCGGGCATGACTTTTCCCATACAAAAGTTTACCGGGCATGACTTTCCCAGTACAAAAGATCACCGGGCATGACTTTCCCAATACAAAAGTTGACCGGGCATGACTTTCCCAATACAAAAGTTGACCGGGCATGACTTTCCCAATACAAAAGTTCACCGGACATGACTTTCCCAGTACAAAAGATCACCGGGCATGACTTTCCCAATACAAAAGTTGACCGGGCATGACTTTCCCAGTACAAAAGGTCACCGGGCATGACTTTCCCAATACAAAAGTTGACCGGGCATGACTTTCCCAATACAAAATTGACCGGGTATGACTTTCCCAGTACAAAAGATCACCGGGCATGACTTTCCCAATACAAAAGTTCACCGGGCATGACTTTTCCCATACAAAAGTTCACCGGGCATGACTTTCCCAATACAAAAGTTGACCGGGCATGACTTTTTCCATACAAAAGTTCACCGGGCATGACTTTTCCCATACAAAAGTTCACCGGGCATGACTTTCCCAATACAAAAGTTCACCGGGCATGACTTTCCCAGTACAAAAGTTCACCGGGCATGACTTTTCCAATACAAAAGTTGACCGGGCATGACTTTCCCAATACAAAAGTTCACCGGGCATGACTTTCCCAATACAAAAGTTCACCGGGCATGACTTTCCCAATACAAAAGTTCACCGGGCATGACTTTCCCAATACAAAAGTTCACCGGGCATGACTTTCCCAATACAAAAGTTCACCGGGCATGACTTTCCCAGTACAAAAGTTCACCGGGCATGACTTTCCCAATACAAAAGTTCACCGGGCATGACTTTCCCAATACAAAAGTTCACCGGGCATGACTTTCCCAATACAAAAGTTCACCGGGCATGACTTTCCCAGTACAAAAGTTCACCGGGCATGACTTTCCCAATACAAAAGTTCACCGGGCATGACTTTCCCAATACAAAAGTTCACCGGGCATGACTTTCCCAGTACAAAAGTTCACCGGGCATGACTTTCCCAGTACAAAAGATCACCGGGCATGACTTTTCCCATACAAAAGTTCACCGGGCATGACTTTCCCAGTACAAAAGATCACCGGGCATGACTTTCCCAATACAAAAGTTCACCGGGCATGACTTTTCCCATACAAAAGTTGACCGGGCATGACTTTCCCAATACAAAAGTTCACCGGGCATGACTATTCCCATACAAAAGTTCATCGGGCATGACTTTCCCAATACAAAAGTTCACTGGGCATGACTTTCCCAATACAAAAGTTCACCGGGCATGACTTTCCCAATACAAAAGTTCACCGGGCATGACTTTCCCAGTACAAAAGTTCACCGGGCATGACTTTCCCAATACAAAAGTTGACCGGGCATGACTTTCCCAATACAAAAGTTCACCGGGCATGACTTTCCCAATACAAAAGTTCACCGGACATGACTTTCCCAATACAAAAGTTCACCGGGCATGACTTTCCCTGTACAAAAGTTCACCGGGCATGACTTTCCCAATACAAAAGTTCACCGGGCATGACTTTCCCAATACAAAAGTTCACCGGGCATGACTTTCCCAATACAAAAGTTCACCGGGCATGACTTTCCCAGTACAAAAGTTAACCGGGCATGACTTTTCCCATACAAAAGTTCACCGGGCATGACTTTCCCAATACAAAAGTTGACCGGGCATGACTTTTTCCATACAAAAGTTCACCGGGCATGACTTTTCCCATACAAAAGTTCACCGGGCATGACTTTCCCAATACAAAAGTTCACCGGGCATGACTTTCCCAGTACAAAAGTTCACCGGGCATGACTTTTCCAATACAAAAGTTGACCGGGCATGACTTTCCCAATACAAAAGTTCACCGGGCATGACTTTCCCAATACAAAAGTTCACCGGGCATGACTTTCCCAATACAAAAGTTCACCGGGCATGACTTTCCCAATACAAAAGTTCACCGGGCATGACTTTCCCAATACAAAAGTTCACCGGGCATGACTTTCCCAGTACAAAAGTTCACCGGGCATGACTTTCCCAATACAAAAGTTCACCGGGCATGACTTTCCCAATACAAAAGTTCACCGGGCATGACTTTCCCAATACAAAAGTTCACCGGGCATGACTTTCCCAGTACAAAAGTTCACCGGGCATGACTTTCCCAATACAAAAGTTCACCGGGCATGACTTTCCCAATACAAAAGTTCACCGGGCATGACTTTCCCAGTACAAAAGTTCACCGGGCATGACTTTCCCAGTACAAAAGATCACCGGGCATGACTTTTCCCATACAAAAGTTCACCGGGCATGACTTTCCTAGTACAAAAGATCACCGGGCATGACTTTCCCAATACAAAAGTTCACCGGGCATGACTTTTCCCATACAAAAGTTGACCGGGCATGACTTTCCCAATACAAAAGTTCACCGGGCATGACTATTCCCATACAAAAGTTCATCGGGCATGACTTTCCCAATACAAAAGTTCACTGGGCATGACTTTCCCAATACAAAAGTTCACCGGGCATGACTTTCCCAATACAAAAGTTCACCGGGCATGACTTTCCCAGTACAAAAGTTCACCGGGCATGACTTTCCCAATACAAAAGTTGACCGGGCATGACTTTCCCAATACAAAAGTTCACCGGGCATGACTTTCCCAATACAAAAGTTCACCGGACATGACTTTCCCAATACAAAAGTTCACCGGGCATGACTTTCCCTGTACAAAAGTTCACCGGGCATGACTTTCCCAATACAAAAGTTCACCGGGCATGACTTTCCCAATACAAAAGTTCACCGGGCATGACTTTCCCAATACAAAAGTTCACCGGGCATGACTTTCCCAGTACAAAAGTTAACCGGGCATGACTTTTCCCATACAAAAGTTCACCGGGCATGACTTTCCTAATACAAAAGTTCACCGGGCATGACTTTCCCAATACAAAAGTTCACCGGGCATGACTTTTCCCATACAAAAGTTGACCGGGCATGACTTTCCCAATACAAAAGTTCACCGGGCATGACTTTCCCAATACAAAAGTTCACCGGGCATGACTTTCCCAGTACAAAAGTTCACCGGGCATGACTTTCCCAATACAAAAGTTCACCGGGCATGACTTTCCCAATACAAAAGTTCACCGGGCATGACTTTCCCAGTACAAAAGATCACCGGGCATGACTTTCCCAATACAAAAGTTCACCGGGCATGACTTTCCCAATACAAAAGTTGACCGGGCATGAATTTCCCAATACAAAAGTTCACCGGGCATGACTTTCCCAGTACAAAAGATCACCGGGCATGACTTTTCCCATACAAAAGTTCACCGGGCATGACTTTCCCAGTACAAAAGATCACCGGGCATGACTTTCCCAATACAAAAGATCACCGGGCATGACTTTCCCAATACAAAAGTTCACCGGGCATGACTTTTCCAATACAAAAGTTCACCGGGCATGACTTTCCCAATACAAAAGTTGACCGGGCATGAATTTCCCAATACAAAAGTTCACCGGGCATGACTTTCCCAGTACAAAAGATCACCGGGCATGACTTTTCCCATACAAAAGTTCACCGGGCATGACTTTCCCAGTACAAAAGATCACCGGGCATGACTTTCCCAATACAAAAGTTCACCGGGCATGACTTTTGTATTGGGAAATTCATGCCCGGTGAACTTTTGTATTGGGAAAGTCATGCCCGGTGAACTTTTGTATTGGGAAAGTCATGCCTGGTGATCTTTTGTACTGGGAAAGTCATGCCCGGTGAACTTTTGTATGGGAAAAGTCATGCCCGGTGATCTTTTGTACTGGGAAAGTCATGCCCGGTGAACTTTTGTATGGGAAAAGTCATGCCCGGTGAACTTTTGTATTGGGAAAGTCATGCCCGGTGATCTTTTGTACTGGGAAAGTCATGCCCGGTGAACTTTTGTATGGGAAAGTCATGCCCGGTGAACTTTTGTATTGGGAAAGTCATGCCCGGTGAACTTTTGTACTGGGAAAGTCATGCCCGGTGAACTTTTGTATTGGGTCATGCCCGGTGATCTTTTGTACTGGGAAAGTAATGCCCGGTGAACTTTTGTATTGGGAAAGTCATACAAAAGTTCACCGGGCATGACTTTCCCAGTACAAAAGTTAACCGGGCATGACTTTTCCCATACAAAAGTTCACCGGGCATGACTTTCCTAATACAAAAGTTCACCGGGCATGACTTTCCCAATACAAAAGTTCACCGGGCATGACTTTTCCCATACAAAAGTTGACCGGGCATGACTTTCCCAATACAAAAGTTCACCGGGCATGACTTTCCCAATACAAAAGTTCACCGGGCATGACTTTCCCAGTACAAAAGTTCACCGGGCATGACTTTCCCAATACAAAAGTTCACCGGGCATGACTTTCCCAATACAAAAGTTCACCGGGCATGACTTTCCCAGTACAAAAGATCACCGGGCATGACTTTCCCAATACAAAAGTTCACCGGGCATGACTTTCCCAATACAAAAGTTGACCGGGCATGAATTTCCCAATACAAAAGTTCACCGGGCATGACTTTCCCAGTACAAAAGATCACCGGGCATGACTTTCCCAATACAAAAGTTGACCGGGCATGACTTTCCCAATACAAAAGTTCACCGGGCATGACTTTCCCAGTACAAAAGTTCACCGGGCATGACTTTCCTAATACAAAAGTCATGCCCGGTGAACTTTTGTATTGGGAAAGTCATGCCCGGTGATCTTTTGTACTGGGAAAGTCATGCCCGGTGAACTTTTGTATGGGAAAAGTCATGCCCGGTGATCTTTTGTACTGGGAAAGTCATGCCCGGTGAACTTTTGTACTGGGAAAGTCATGCCCGGTGAACTTTTGTATTGGGAAAGTCATGCCCGGTGAACTTTTGTATTGGGAAAGTCATGCCCGGTGAACTTTTGTATTGGGAAAGTCATGCCCGGTGAACTTTTGTACTGGGAAAGTCATGCCCGGTGAACTTTTGTATTGGGAAAGTCATGCCCGGTGAACTTTTGTATTGGGAAAGTCATGCCCGGTGAACTTTTGTATTGGGAAAGTCATGCCCGGTGAACTTTTGTATTGGGAAAGTCATGCCCGGTGAACTTTTGTATTGGGAAAGTCATGCCCGGTGAACTTTTGTATTGGGAAAGTCATGCCCGGTCAACTTTTGTATTGGGAAAGTCATGCCCGGTGAACTTTTGTACTGGGAAAGTCATGCCCGGTGAACTTTTGTTTTGGGAAAGTCATGCCCGGTGAACTTTTGTATGGGAAAAGTCATGCCCGGTGAACTTTTGTATGGAAAAAGTCATGCCCGGTCAACTTTTGTATTGGGAAAGTCATGCCCGGTCAACTTTTGTATTGGGAAAGTCATGCCCGGTGATCTTTTGTACTAGGAAAGTCATGTCCGGTGAACTTTTGTATTGGGAAAGTCATGCCCGGTCAACTTTTGTATTGGGAAAGTCATGCCCGGTCAACTTTTGTATTGGGAAAGTCATGCCCGGTGATCTTTTGTACTGGGAAAGTCATGCCCGGTGAACTTTTGTATGGGAAAAGTCATGCCCGGTGATCTTTTGTACTGGGAAAGTCATGCCCGGTCAACTTTTGTATGGGAAAAGTCATGCCCGGTGAACTTTTGTATTGGGAAAGTCATGCCCGGTCAACTTTTGTATTAGGAAAGTCATGCCCGGTGAACTTTTGTACTGGGAAAGTCATGCCCGGGGAACTTTTGTATTGGGAAAGTCATGCCCGGTCAACTTTTGTATTGGGAAAGTCATGCCCGGTGATCTTTTGTACTGGGAAAGTCATGCCCGGTGAACTTTTGTATTGGGAAAGTCATGCCCGGTGAACTTTTGTATGGGAAAAGTCATGCCCGGTGAACTTTTGTATTGGGAAAGTCATGCCCGGTGATCTTTTGTACTGGGAAAGTCATACCCGGTCAACTTTTGTATTGGGAAAGTCATGCCCGGTCAACTTTTGTATTGGGAAAGTCATGCCCGGTGAACTTTTGTATTGGGAAAGTCATGCCCGGTGATCTTTTGTACTGGGAAAGTCATGCCCGGTGATCTTTTGTACTGGGAAAGTCATGCCCGGTGAACTTTTGTATTGGGAAAGTCATGCCCGGTCAACTTTTGTACTGGGAAAGTCATGCCCGGTGAACTTTTGTATTGGGAAAGTCATGCCCGGTGAACTTTTGTATTGGGAAAGTCATGCCCGGTCAACTTTTGTATGGGAAAAGTCATGCCCGGTGAACTTTTGTATTGGGAAAGTCATGCCCGGTCAACTTTTGTATTAGGAAAGTCATGCCCGGTGAACTTTTGTATGGGAAAAGTCATGCCCGGTGATCTTTTGTACTGGGAAAGTCATGCCCGGTGAACTTTTGTATTGGGAAAGTCATGCCCGGTGAACTTTTGTATTGGGAAAGTCATGCCCGGTGAACTTTTGTATTGGGAAAGTCATGCCCGGTGAACTTTTGTACTGGGAAAGTCATGCCCGGTGAACTTTTGTATTGGGAAAGTCATGCCCGGTCAACTTTTGTATTAGGAAAGTCATGCCCGGTCAACTTTTGTATGGGAAAAGTCATGCCCGGTGAACTTTTGTATTGGGAAAGTCATGCCCGGTCAACTTTTGTATTAGGAAAGTCATGCCCGGTGAACTTTTGTATGGGAAAAGTCATGCCCGGTGATCTTTTGTACTGGGAAAGTCATGCCCGGTGAACTTTTGTATTGGGAAAGTCATGCCCGGTGAACTTTTGTATTGGGAAAGTCATTCCCGGTGAACTTTTGTATTGGGAAAGTCATGCCCGGTGATCTTTTGTACTGGGAAAGTCATGCCCGGTGAACTTTTGTATGGGAAAAGTCATGCCCGGTGATCTTTTGTACTGGGAAAGTCATGCCCGGTGAACTTTTGTATGGGAAAAGTCATGCCCGGTGAACTTTTGTATTGGGAAAGTCATGCCCGGTGATCTTTTGTACTGGGAAAGTCATGCCCGGTGAACTTTTGTATGGGAAAAGTCATGCCCGGTGAACTTTTGTATTGGGAAAGTCATGACCGTTGAACTTTTGTACTGGGAAAGTCATGCCCGGTGAACTTTTGTATTGGGAAAGTCATGCCCGGTGATCTTTTGTACTGGGAAAGTCATTCACCGGGCATGACTTTCCCAGTACAAAAGTTCACCGGGCATGACTTTCCCAGTACAAAAGATCACCGGGCATGACTTTTCCCATACAAAAGTTCACCGGGCATGACTTTCCCAGTACAAAAGATCACCGGGCATGACTTTCCCAATACAAAAGTTCACCGGGCATGACTTTTCCCATACAAAAGTTGACCGGGCATGACTTTCCCAATACAAAAGATCACCGGGCATGACTTTCCCAATACAAAAGTTCACCGGGCATGACTTTTCCCATACAAAAGTTCACCGGGCATGACTTTTCCCATACATAAGTTGACCGGGCATGACTTTCCCAATACAAAAGTTCACCGGGCATGACTTTCCCAATACAAAAGTTCACCGGGCATGATTTTCCCAGTACAAAAGTTCACCGGGCATGACTTTCCCAATACAAAAGTTGACCGGGCATGACTTTCCCAATACAAAAGTTCACCGGGCATGACTTTCCTAATACAAAAGTTCACCGGGCATGAATTTCCCAGTACAAAAGTTCACCGGGCATGACTTTCCCAATACAAAAGTTCACCGGGCATGACTTTCCCAATACAAAAGTTCACCGGGCATGACTTTCCCAGTACAAAAGTTCACCGGGCATGACTTTCCCAATACAAAAGTTCACCGGGCATGACTTTCCCAATACAAAAGTTCACCGGGCATGACTTTCCCAATACAAAAGTTCACCGGGCATGACTTTCCCAGTACAAAAGTTAACTGGGCATGACTTTTCCCATACAAAAGTTCACCGGGCATGACTTTCCTAATACAAAAGTTGACCGGGCATGACTTTCCCAATACAAAAGTTCACCGGGCATGACTTTTCCCATACAAAAGTTGACCGGGCATGACTTTCCCAATACAAAAGTTCACCGGGCATGACTTTCCCAAT
Source organism: Musca autumnalis (assembly GCF_047663935.1). Classification (NCBI taxonomy): domain Eukaryota; kingdom Metazoa; phylum Arthropoda; class Insecta; order Diptera; family Muscidae; genus Musca; species Musca autumnalis. The sequence goes on from NW_027411701.1 coordinate 145,800, forward strand.
ACAAAAGTTGACCGGGCATGAATTTCCCAGTACAAAAGTTCACCGGGCATGACTTTCCCAATACAAAAGTTCACCGGGCATGACTTTCCCAATACAAAAGTTCACCGGGCATGACTTTCCCAGTACAAAAGATCACCGGGCATGACTTTCCCAATACAAAAGTTCACCGGGCATGACTTTCCCAACACAAAAGTTGACCGGGCATGACTTTCCCAATACAAAAGTTCACCGGGCATGACTTTCCCAGTACAAGAGATTACCGGGCATGACTTTCCCAATACAAAAGTTGACCGGGCATGACTTTCCCAATACAAAAGTTCACCGGGCATGACTTTTCCCATACAAAAGTTCACCGGGCATGACTTTCCCAGTACAAAAGATCACCGGGCATGACTTTCCCAATACAAAAGTTGACTGGGCATGACTTTCCCAATACAAAAGTTGACCGGGCATGACTTTCCCAATACAAAAGTTCACCGGGCATGACTTTCCCAGTACAAAAGATCACCGGGCATGACTTTCCCAATACAAAAGTTGACCGGGCATGACTTTCCCAATACAAAAGTTCACCGGGCATGACTTTTCCCATACAAAAGTTCACCGGGCATGACTTTCCCAGTACAAAAGATCACCGGGCATGACTTTCCCAATACAAAAGTTGACCGGGCATGACTTTCCCAATACAAAAGTTGACCGGGCATGACTTTTCCCATACAAAAGTTCACCGGGCATGACTTTTCCCATACAAAAGTTCACCGGGCATGACTTTCCCAATACAAAAGATCACCGGGCATGACTTTCCCAATACAAAAGTTGACCGGACATGACTTTCCCAATACAAAAGTTGACCGGGCATGACTTTTCCCATACAAAAGTTCACCGGGCATGACTTTTCCCATACAAAAGTTCACCGGGCATGACTTTCCCAATACAAAAGTTCACCGGGCATGACTTTCCCAGTACAAAAGTTCACCGGGCATGACTTTCCCAATACAAAAGTTGACCGGGCATGACTTTCCCAATACAAAAGTTCACCGGGCATGACTTTTCCCATACAAAAGTTCACCGGGCATGACTTTCCCAGTACAAAAGATCACCGGGCATGACTTTCCCAATACAAAAGTTGACCGGGCATGACTTTCCCAATACAAAAGTTCACCGGGCATGACTTTCCCAGTACAAAAGATCACCGGGCTTGACTTTTCCCATACAAAAGTTCACCGGGCATGACTTTCCCAGTACAAAAGATCACCGGGCATGACTTTCCCAATACAAAAGTTGACCGGGCATGACTTTCCCAATACAAAAGTTGACCGGGCATGACTTTTCCAATACAAAAGTTCACCGGGCATGACTTTTCCCATACAAAAGTTCACCGGGCATGACTTTTCCAATACAAAAGTTCACCGGGCATGACTTTCCCAGTACAAAAGTTCACCGGGCATGACTTTCCCAATACAACAGTTGACCGGGCATGACTTTCCCAATACAAAAGTTCACCGGGCATGACTTTCCCAATACAAAAGTTCACCGGGCATGACTTTCCCAATACAAAAGTTCACCGGGCATGACTTTCCCAGTACAAAAGATCACCGGGCATGACTTTCCCAATACAAAAGTTGACCGGGCATGACTTTCCCAATACAAAAGTTGACCGGGCATGACTTTCCCAATACAAAAGTTCACCGGGCATGACTTTTCCAGTACAAAAGATCACCGGGCATGACTTTCCCAATACAAAAGTTGACCGGGCATGACTTTCCCAATACAAAAGTTCACCGGGCATGACTTTTCCCATACAAAAGTTCACCGGGCATGACTTTCCCAATACAAAAGTTCACCGGGCATGACTTTCCCAGTACAAAAGATCACCGGGCATGACTTTCCCATTACAAAAGTTGACCGGGCATGACTTTCCCAATACAAAAGTTCACCGGGCATGACTTTCCCAGTACAAAAGATCACCGGGCATGACTTTTCCCATACAAAAGTTCACCGGGCATGACTTTCCCAGTACAAAAGATCACCGGGCATGACTTTCCCAATACAAAAGTTGACCGGGCATGACTTTCCCAATACAAAAGTTGACCGGGCATGACTTTTCCCATACAAAAGTTCACCGGGCATGACTTTTCCCATACAAAAGTTCACCGGGCATGACTTTCCCAATACAAAAGTTCACCGGGCATGACTTTCCCAGTACAAAAGTTCACCGGGCATGACTTTCCCAATACAAAAGTTGACCGGGCATGACTTTCCCAATACAAAAGTTGACCGGGCATGACTTTTCCCATACAAAAGTTCACCGGGCATGACTTTTCCCATACAAAAGTTCACCGGGCATGACTTTCCCAATACAAAAGTTCACCGGGCATGACTTTCCCAGTACAAAAGTTCACCGGGCATGACTTTCCCAATACAAAAGTTGACCGGGCATGACTTTCCCAATACAAAAGTTCACCGGGCATGACTTTTCCCATACAAAAGTTCACCGGGCATGACTTTCCCAGTACAAAAGATCACCGGGCATGACTTTCCCAATACAAAAGTTGACCGGGCATGACTTTCCCAATACAAAAGTTCACCGGGCATGACTTTCCCAGTACAAAAGATCACCGGGCATGACTTTTCCCATACAAAAGTTCACCGGGCATGACTTTCCCAGTACAAAAGATCACCGGGCATGACTTTCCCAATACAAAAGTTGACCGGGCATGACTTTCCCAATACAAAAGTTGACCGGGCATGACTTTTCCCATACAAAAGTTCACCGGGCATGACTTTTCCCATACAAAAGTTCACCGGGCATGACTTTTCCAATACAAAAGTTCACCGGGCATGACTTTCCCAGTACAAAAGTTCACCGGGCATGACTTTCCCAATACAAAAGTTGACCGGGCATGACTTTCCCAATACAAAAGTTCACCGGGCATGACTTTCCCAATACAAAAGTTCACCGGGCATGACTTTCCCAATACAAAAGTTCACCGGGCATGACTTTCCCAGTACAAAAGATCACCGGGCATGACTTTCCCAATACAAAAGTTGACCGGGCATGACTTTCCCAATACAAAAGTTGACCGGGCATGACTTTCCCAATACAAAAGTTCACCGGGCATGACTTTTCCAGTACAAAAGATCACCGGGCATGACTTTCCCAATACAAAAGTTGACCGGGCATGACTTTCCCAATACAAAAGTTCACCGGGCATGACTTTTCCCATACAAAAGTTCACCGGGCATGACTTTCCCAATACAAAAGTTCACCGGGCATGACTTTCCCAGTACAAAAGATCACCGGGCATGACTTTCCCATTACAAAAGTTGACCGGGCATGACTTTCCCAATACAAAAGTTCACCGGGCATGACTTTCCCAGTACAAAAGATCACCGGGCATGACTTTTCCCATACAAAAGTTCACCGGGCATGACTTTCCCAGTACAAAAGATCACCGGGCATGACTTTCCCAATACAAAAGTTGACCGGGCATGACTTTCCCAATACAAAAGTTGACCGGGCATGACTTTTCCCATACAAAATTCACCGGGCATGACTTTTCCCATACAAAAGTTCACCGGGCATGACTTTCCCAATACAAAAGTTCACCGGGCATGACTATCCCAGTACAAAAGTTCACCGGGCATGACTTTCCCAATACAAAAGTTGACCGGGCATGACTTTCCCAATACAAAAGTTCACCGGGCATGACTTTCCCAATACAAAAGTTCACCGGGCATGACTTTCCCAATACAAAAGTTCACCGGGCATGACTTTCCCAATACAAAAGTTCACCGGGCATGACTTTTCCCATACAAAAGTTCACCGGGCATGACTTTTCCCATACAAAAGTTCACCGGGCATGACTTTCCCAATACAAAAGTTGACCGGGCATGACTTTCCCAATACAAAAGTTGACCGGGCATGACTTTCCCAATACAAAGGTTCACCGGGCATGACTTTCCCAATACAAAAGTTCACCGGGCATGACTTTCCCAATACAAAAGTTCACCGGGCATGACTTTCCCAATACAAAAGTTCACCGGGCATGACTTTCCCAATACAAAAGTTCACCGGGCATGACTTTCCCAGTACAAAAGTTCACCGGGCATGACTTTCCCAATACAAAAGTTCACCGGGCATGTCTTTCCCAATACAAAAGTTCACCGGGCATGACTTTCCCAATACAAAATTCACCGGGCATGACTTTCCCATACAAAAGTTCACCGGGCATGACTTTCCCAATACAAAAGTTCACCGAGCATGACTTTCCCAATACAAAAGTTCACCGGGCATGACTTTCCCAGTACAAAAGATCACCGGGCATGACTTTCCCAATACAAAAGTTCACCGGGCATGAAAGTACTGGGAAAGTCATGCCCGGTCAACTTTTGTATTGGGAAAGTCTTTTTGTATGGGAAAAGTCATGCCCGGTGAACTTTTGTATGGGAAAAGTCATGCCCGGTGAACTTTTGTATTGGGAAAGTCATGCCCGGTGAACTTTTGTATGGGAAAGTCATGCCCGGTGAACTTTTGTATTGGGAAAGTCATGCCCGGTGAACTTTTGTATTGGGAAAGTCATGCCCGGTCAACTTTTGTATGGGAAAGTCATGCCCGGTGAACTTTTGTATTGGGAAAGTCATGCCCGGTGAACTTTTGTATTGGGAAAGTCATGCCCGGTCAACTTTTGTATTGGGAAAGTCATGCCCGGTCAACTTTTGTATTGGGAAAGTCATGCCCGGTGAACTTTTGTATTGGGAAAGTCATGCCGGGTGAACTTTTGTATTGGGAAAGTCATGCCCGGTGAACTTTTGTACTGGGAAAGTCATGCCCGGTCAACTTTTGTACTGGGAAAGTCATGCCCGGTGAACTTTGGTATGGGAAAAGTCATGCCCGGTGATCTTTTGTACTGGGAAAGTCATGCCCGGTCAACTTTTGTATTGGGAAAGTCATGCCCGGTGAACTTTTGTATTGGGAAAGTCATGCCCGGTGAACTTTTGTATTGGGAAAGTCATGCCCGGTCAACTTTTGTATTGGGAAAGTCATGCCCGGTGAACTTTTGTATTGGGAAAGTCATGCCCGGTGAACTTTTGTATTGGGAAAGTCATGCCCGGTGAACTTTTGTATTGGGAAAGTCATGCCCGGTCAACTTTTGTATTGGGAAAGTCATGCCCGGTCAACTTTTGTATTGGGAAAGTCATGCCCGGTGAACTTTTGTATTGGGAAAGTCATGCCCGGTGAACTTTTGTATTGGGAAAGTCATGCCCGGTGAACTTTTGTACTGGGAAAGTCATGCCCGGTCAACTTTTGTACTGGGCAAGTCATGCCCGGTGAACTTTGGTATGGGAAAAGTCATGCCCGGTGATCTTTTGTACTGGGAAAGTCATGCCCGGTCAACTTTTGTATTGGGAAAGTCATGCCCGGTGAACTTTTGTATTGGGAAAGTCATGCCCGGTGAACTTTTGTATTGGGAAAGTCATGCCCGGTCAACTTTTGTATTGGGAAAGTCATGCCCGGTGAACTTTTGTATTGGGAAAGTCATGCCCGGTGAAATTTTGTATTGGGAAAGTCATGCCCGGTCAACTTTTGTATTGGGAAAGTCATGCCCGGTCAACTTTTGTATTGGAAAAGTCATGCCCGGTGATCTTTTGTACTGGGAAAGTCATGCCCGGTGAACTTTTGTATGGAAAAAGTCATGCCCGGTGATCTTTTGTATTGGGAAAGTCATGCCCGGTGATCTTTTGTACTGGGAAAGTCATGCCCGGTCAACTTTTGTATTAGGAAAGTCATGCCAGGTGAACTTTTGTACTGGGAAAGTCATGCCCGGTGAACTTTTGTATTGGGAAAGTCATGCCCGGTCAACTTTTGTATTGGGAAAGTCATGCCCGGTCAACTTTTGTATTGGGAAAGTCATGCCCGGTGATCTTTTGTACTGGGAAAGTCATGCCCGGTGAACTTTTTTATTGGGAAAGTCATGCCCGGTGAACTTTTGTATTGGGAAAGTCATGCCCGGTGAACTTTTGTATTGGGAAAGTCATGCCCGGTGAACTTTTGTGTTGGGAAAGCCATGCCCGGTCAACTTTTGTATGGGAAAATCATGCCCGGTGAACTTTAGTATTGGGAAAGTCATGCCTGGTGAACTTTTGCATGGGAAAAGTCATGCCCGGTGAACTTTTGTATGGGAAAAGTCATGCCCGGTGAACTTTTGTATGGGAAAAGTCATGCCCGGTGAACTTTTGTATTGGGAAAGTCATGCCCGGTGAACTTTTGTATTGGGAAAGTCATGCCCGGTGAACTTTTGTATTGGGAAAGTCATGCCCGGTGAACTTTTGTATTGGGAAAGTCATGCCCAGTGAACTTTTGTATTGGGAAAGTCATGCCCGGTCAACTTTTGTATTGGGAAAGTCATGCCCGGTGAACTTTTGTATTGGGAAAGTCATGCCCGGTGAACTTTTGTACTGGGAAAGTCATGCCCGGTGAACTTTTGTATTGGGAAAGTCATGCCCGGTGAACTTTTGTATTGGGAAAGTCATGCCCGGTGATCTTTTGTACTGGGAAAGTCATTCCCGGTGAACTTTTGTATTGGGAAAGTCATGCCCGGTGAACTTTTGTATTGGGAAAGTCATGACCGGTGAACATTTGTACTGGGAAAGTCATGCCCGGTGAACTTTTGTATGGAAAAAGTCATGCCCGGTGATCTTTTGTATTGGGAAAGTCATGCCCGGTGATCTTTTGTACTGGGAAAGTCATGCCCGGTCAACTTTTGTATTGGGAAAGTCATGCCCGGTCAACTTTTGTATTGGGAAAGTCATGCCCGGTGAACTTTTGTATTGGGAAAGTCATGCCCGGTGAACTTTTGTATTGGGAAAGTCATGCCCGGTGAACTTTTGTACTGGGAAAGTCATGCCCGGTCAACTTTTGTACTGGGCAAGTCATGCCCGGTGAACTTTGGTATGGGAAAAGTCATGCCCGGTGATCTTTTGTACTGGGAAAGTCATGCCCGGTCAACTTTTGTATTGGGAAAGTCATGCCCGGTGAACTTTTGTATTGGGAAAGTCATGCCCGGTGAACTTTTGTATTGGGAAAGTCATGCCCGGTCAACTTTTGTATTGGGAAAGTCATGCCCGGTGAACTTTTGTATTGGGAAAGTCATGCCCGGTGAAATTTTGTATTGGGAAAGTCATGCCCGGTCAACTTTTGTATTGGGAAAGTCATGCCCGGTCAACTTTTGTATTGGAAAAGTCATGCCCGGTGATCTTTTGTACTGGGAAAGTCATGCCCGGTGAACTTTTGTATGGAAAAAGTCATGCCCGGTGATCTTTTGTATTGGGAAAGTCATGCCCGGTGATCTTTTGTACTGGGAAAGTCATGCCCGGTCAACTTTTGTATTAGGAAAGTCATGCCAGGTGAACTTTTGTACTGGGAAAGTCATGCCCGGTGAACTTTTGTATTGGGAAAGTCATGCCCGGTCAACTTTTGTATTGGGAAAGTCATGCCCGGTCAACTTTTGTATTGGGAAAGTCATGCCCGGTGATCTTTTGTACTGGGAAAGTCATGCCCGGTGAACTTTTTTATTGGGAAAGTCATGCCCGGTGAACTTTTGTATTGGGAAAGTCATGCCCGGTGAACTTTTGTATTGGGAAAGTCATGCCCGGTGAACTTTTGTGTTGGGAAAGCCATGCCCGGTCAACTTTTGTATGGGAAAATCATGCCCGGTGAACTTTAGTATTGGGAAAGTCATGCCTGGTGAACTTTTGCATGGGAAAAGTCATGCCCGGTGAACTTTTGTATGGGAAAAGTCATGCCCGGTGAACTTTTGTATGGGAAAAGTCATGCCCGGTGAACTGTTGTATTGGGAAAGTCATGCCCGGTGAACTTTTGTATTGGGAAAGTCATGCCCGGTGAACTTTTGTATTGGGAAAGTCATGCCCGGTGAACTTTTGTATTGGGAAAGTCATGCCCAGTGAACTTTTGTATTGGGAAAGTCATGCCCGGTCAACTTTTGTATTGGGAAAGTCATGCCCGGTGAACTTTTGTATTGGGAAAGTCATGCCCGGTGAACTTTTGTACTGGGAAAGTCATGCCCGGTGAACTTTTGTATTGGGAAAGTCATGCCCGGTGAACTTTTGTATTGGGAAAGTCATGCCCGGTGATCTTTTGTACTGGGAAAGTCATGCCCGGTGAACTTTTGTATTGGGAAAGTCATGCCCGGTGAACTTTTGTATTGGGAAAGTCATGCCCGGTGAACTTTTGTATTTTGAAAGTCATGCCCGGTGATCTTTTGTACTGGGAAAGTCATGCCCGGTGAACTTTTGTATTGGGAAAGTCATGTCCGGTGAACTTTTGTATTGGGAAAGTCATGCCCGGTGAACATTTGTACTGGGAAAGTCATGCCCGGTCAACTTTTGTATTGGGAAAGTCATGCCCGGTGATCTTTTGTACTGGGAAAGTCATGCCCGGTGAACTTTTGTATTGGGAAAGTCATGCCCGGTGAACTTTTGTATTGGGAAAGTCATGCCCGGTGATCTTTTGTACTGGGAAAGTCATGCCCGGTGAACTTTTGTATGGGAAAAGTCATGCCCGGTGATCTTTTGTACTGGGAAAGTCATGCCCGGTGAACTTTTGTATTGGGAAAGTCATGCCTGGTGAACTTTTGTATTGGGAAAGTCATGCCCGGTGAACTTTTGTACTGGGAAAGTCATGCCCGGTGAACTTTTGTATTGGGAAAGTCATGCCCGGTGAACTTTTGTATTGGGAAAGTCATGCCCGGTGAACTTTTGTATAGGGAAAGTCATGCCCGGTGAACTTTTGTATTTGGAAAGTCATGCCCGGTGAACTTTTGTATTGGGAAAGTCATGCCCGGTGATCTTTTGTACTGGGAAAGTCATTCCCGGTGAACTTTTGTATTGGGAAAGTCATGCCCGGTGAACTTTTGTATTGGGAAAGTCATGACCGGTGAACATTTGTACTGGGAAAGTCATGCCCGGTCAACTTTTGTATTGGGAAAGTCATGCCCGGTGATCTTTTGTACTGGGAAAGTCATGCCCGGTGAACTTTTGTATTGGGAAAGTCATGCCCGGTGAACTTTTGTATTGGGAAAGTCATGCCCGGTGAACTTTTGTATTGGGAAAGTCATGCCCGGTGAACTTTTGTATTGGGAAAGTCATGCCCGGTGCACTTTTGTACTGGGAAAGTCATGCCCGATCAACTTTTGTATTGGGAAAGTCATGCCCGGTCAACTTTTGTATTGGGAAAGTCATGCCCGGTGATCTTTTGTACTGGGAAAGTCATGCCCGGTGAACTTTTGTATTGGGAAAGTCATGCCCGGTGAACTTTTGTATTGGGAAAGTCATGCCCGGTGAACTTTTGTACTGGGAAAGTCATGCCCGGTGAACTTTTGTATTGGGAAAGTCATGCCCGGTAAACTTTTGTATTGGGAAAGTCATGCCCGGTGAACTTTTGTACTGGGAAAGTCATGCCCGGTGAACTTTTGTATTGGGAAAGTCATGCCCGGTCAACTTTTGTATTAGGAAAGTCATGCCCGGTGAACTTTTGTACTGGGAAAGTCATGCCCGGTGAACTTTTGTACTGGGAAAGTCATGCCCGGTGAACTTTTGTATTGGGAAAGTCATGCCCGGTGAACTTTTGTATTGGGAAAGTCATGCCCGGAGAACTTTTGTATTGGGAAAGTCATGCCCGGTGAACTTTTGTACTGGGAAAGTCATGCCCGGTAAACTTTTGTATTGGGAAAGTCATGCCCGGTGAACTTTTGTGTTGGGAAAGTCATGCCCGGTGAACTTTTGTATTGGGAAAGTCATGCCCGGTGAACTTTTGTATTGGGAAAGTCATGCCCGGTGAACTTTTGTATTGGGAAAGTCATGCCCGGTGAACTTTTGTACTGGGAAAGTCATGCCCGGTGAACTTTTGTATTGGGAAAGTCATGCCCGGTCAACTTTTGTATTGGGAAAGTCATGCCCGGTCAACTTTTGTATTGGGAAAGTCATGCCCGGTCAACTTTTGTATTGGGAAAGTCATGCCCGGTGAACTTTTGTATTGGGAAAGTCATGCCCGGTGATCTTTTGTACTGGGAAAGTCATGCCCGGTGATCTTTTGTACTGGGAAAGTCATGCCCGGTGAACTTTTGTATGGGAAAAGTCATGCCCGGTGAACTTTTGTATGGGAAAAGTCATGCCCGGTGAACTTTTGTATGGGAAAAGTCATGCCCGGTGAACTTTTGTATTGGGAAAGTCATGCCCGGTGAACTTTTGTATTGGGAAAGTCATGCCCGGTGATCTTTTGTACTGGGAAAGTCATGCCCGGTGAACTTTTGTATTGGGAAAGTCATACCCGGTCAACTTTTGTATTGGGAAAGTCATGCCCGGTGATCTTTTGTACTGGGAAAGTCATGCCCGGTGAACTTTTGTATTGGGAAAGTCATGCCCCGTGAACTTTTGTATTGGGAAAGTCATGCCCGGTGAACTTTTGTATTGGGAAAGTCATGCCCGGTGAACTTTTGTATTGGGAAAGTCATGTCCGGTGAACTTTTGTACTGGGAAAGTCATGCCCGGTGAACTTTTGTATTGGGAAAATCATGCCCGGTGAACTTTTGTATTGGGAAAGTCATGCCCGGTGAACTTTTGTATTGGGAAAGTCATGCCCGGTGAACTTTTGTATGGGAAAAGTCATGCCCGGTGAACTTTTGTACTGGGAAAGTCATGCCCGGTGAACTTTTGTATTGGGAAAGTCATGCCCGGTGAACTTTTGTATTGGGAAAGTCATGCCCGGTGAACTTTTGTATTGGGAAAGTCATGCCCGGTGAACTTTTGTATTGGGAAAGTCATGCCCGGTCAACTTTTGTATTGGGAAAGTCATGCCCGGTGATCTTTTGTACTGGGAAAGTCATGCCCGGTGAACTTTTGTATTGGGAAAGTCATGCCCGGTGAACTTTTGTATTGGGAAAGTCATGCCCGGTGAACTTTTGTACTGGGAAAGTCATGCCCGGTGAACTTTTGTATTGGGAAAGTCATGCCCGGTGAACTTTTGTACTGGGAAAGTCATGCCCGGTCAACTTTTGTATTGGGAAAGTCATGCCCGGTGATCTTTTGTACTGGGAAAGTCATGCCCGGTGAACTTTTGTATTGGGAAAGTCATGCCCGGTGAACTTTTGTATTGGGAAAGTCATGCCCGGTGATCTTTTGTACTGGGAAAAGTCATGCCCGGTGATCTTTTGTACTGGGAAAGTCATGCCCGGTGAACTTTTGTATTGGGAAAGTCATGCCCGGCGAACTTTTGTATGGGAAAAGTCATGCCCGGTGAACTTTTGTATTGGGAAAGTCATGCCCGGTGAACTTTTGTATGGGAAAAGTCATGCCCGGTGAACTTTTGTATTGGGAAAGTCATGCCCGGTGAACTTTTGTATTGGGAAAGTCATGCCCGGTGCACTTTTGTACTGGGAAAGTCATGCCCGGTCAACTTTTGTATTGGGAAAGTCATGCCCGGTCAACTTTTGTATTGGGAAAGTGAACTTTTGTACTGGGAAAGTCATGCCCGGTAAACTTTTGTATTGGGAAAGTCATGCCCGGTGTACTGGGAAACTCATGCCCGGTGAACTTTTGTATTGGGAAAGTCATGCCCGGTGATCTTTTGTACTGGGAAAGTCATGCCCGGTGAACTTTTGAATTGGGAAAGTCATGCCCGGTCAACTTTTGTATTGGGAAAGTCATGCCCGGTGATCTTTTGTACTGGGAAAGTCATGCCCGGTGAACTTTTGTATTGGGAAAGTCATGCCCGGTGAACTTTTGTATTGGGAAAGTCATGCCCGGTGAACTTTTGTATTGGGAAAGTCATGCCCGGTGAACTTTTGTATTGGGAAAGTCATGCCCGGTCAACTTTTGTACTGGGAAAGTCATGCCCGGTCAACTTTTGTACTGGGAAAGTCATGCGCGGTGAACTTTTGTATTGGGAAAGTCATGCCCGGTGAACTTTTGTATTGGGAAAGTCATGCCCGGTGAACTTTTGTATTGGGAAAGTCATGCCCGGTGAACTTTTGTATGGGAAAAGTCATGCCCGGTGAACTTTTGTACTGGGAAAGTCATGCCCGGTGAACTTTTGTATTGGGAAAGTCATGCCCGGTGAACTTTTGTATTGGGAAAGTCATGCCCGGTGAACTTTTGTATTGGGAAAGTCATGCCCGGTGAACTTTTGTATTGGGAAAGTCATGCCCGGTGAACTTTTGTACTGGGAAAGTCATGCCCGGTCAACTTTTGTATGGGAAAAGTCATGCCCGGTGAACTTTTGTATTGGGAAAGTCATGCCCGGTGAACTTTTGTATGGGAAAAGTCATGCCCGGTGAACTTTTGTATTGGGAAAGTCATGCCCGGTGAACTTTTGTATTGGGAAAGTCATGCCCGGTGAACATTTGTACTGGGAAAGTCATGCCCGGTCAACTTTTGTATTGGGAAAGTCATGCCCGGTCAACTTTTGTATTGGGAAAGTCATGCCCGGTGAACTTTTGTATTGGGAAAGTCATGCCCGGTGAACTTTTGTATTGGGAAAGTCATGCCCGGTGAACTTTTGTATTGGGAAAGTCATGCCCGGTGAACTTTTGTATGGGAAAAGTCATGCCCGGTGATCTTTTGTACTGGGAAAGTCATGCCCGGTCAACTTTTGTATTGGGAAAGTCATGCCCGGTCAACTTTTGTATTGGGAAAGTCATGCCCGGTGAACTTTTGTATTGGGAAAGTCATGCCCGGTGAACTTTTGTATTGGGAAAGTCATGCCCGGTGATCTTTTGTACTGGGAAAGTCATGCCCGGTGAACTTTTGTATGGGAAAAGTCATGCCCGGTGATCTTTTGTACTGGGAAAGTCATGCCCGGTGAACTTTTGTATGGGAAAAGTCATGCCCGGTGAACTTTTGTATGGGAAAAGTCATGCCCGGTGAACTTTTGTATTGGGAAAGTCATGCCCGGTGATCTTTTGTACTGGGAAAGTCATGCCCGGTGAACTTTTGTACTGGGAAAGTCATGCCCGGTGAACTTTTGTATTGGGAAAGTCATGCCCGGTGAACTTTAGTATTGGGAAAGTCATGCCCGGTGAACTTTTGTATTGGGAAAGTCATGCCCGGTGAACTTTTGTATTTGGAAAGTCATGCCCGGTGAACTTTTGTATTGGGAAAGTCATGCCCGGTGAACTTTTGTACTGGGAAAGTCATGCCCGGTGAACTTTTGTATTGGGAAAGTCATGCCCGGTGAACTTTTGTATTGGGAAAGTCATGCCCGGTGAACTTTTGTATTGGGAAAGTCATGCCCGGTGATCTTTTGTACTGGGAAAGTCATGCACGGTGAACTTTTGTATGGGAAAGTCATGCCCGGTGAACTTTTGTATTGGGAAAGTCATGCCCGGTCAAATTTTGTATTGGGAAAGTCATGCCCGGTAAACTTTTGTATTGGGAAAGTCATGCCCGGTGAACTTTTGTATTGGGAAAGTCATGCCCGGTCAACTTTTGTATTGGGAAAGTCATGCCCGGTGAACTTTTGTATTGGGAAAGTCATGCCCGGTGAACTTTTGTATTGGGAAAGTCATGCCCGGTGAACTTTTGTATTGGGAAAGTCATGCCCGGTCAACTTTTGTATTGGGAAAGTCATGCCCGGTGAACTTTTGTACTGGGAAAGTCATGCCCGGTGAACTTTTGTATTGGGAAAGTCATGCCCGGTGAACTTTTGTATTGGGAAAGTCATGCCCGGTGAACTTTTGTATTGGGAAAGTCATGCCCGGTCAACTTTTGTATTGGGAAATTCATGCCCGGTGAACTTTTGTACTGGGAAAGTCATGCCCGGTAATTTTTTGTACTGGGAAAGTCATGCCCGGTCAACTTTTGTATTGGGAAAGTCATGCCCGGTGATCTTTTGTACTGGGAAAGTCATGCCCGGTGAACTTTTGTATTGGGAAAGTCATGCCCGGTGAACTTTTGTATGGGAAAAGTCATTCCCGGTGAACTTTTGTATTGGGAAAGTCATGCCCGGTGAACTTTTGTATTGGGAAAGTCATGCCCGGTGAACTTTTGTATTGGGAAAGTCATGCCCGGTGAACTTTTGTACTGGGAAAGTCATGCCCGGTGAACTTTTGTATTGGGAAAGTCATGCCCGGTGAACTTTTGTATTGGGAAAGTCATGCCCGGTGAACTTTTGTACTGGGAAAGTCATGCCCGGTGAACTTTTGTATTGGGAAAGTCATGCCCGGTGAACTTTTGTATTGGGAAAGTCATGCCGGGTGAACTTTTGTACTGGGAAAGTCATGCCCGGTGATCTTTTGTACTGGGAAAGTCATGCCCGGTGAACTTTTGTATTGGAAAAGTCATGCCCGGTGAACTTTTGTATTGGGGAAGTCATGCCCGGTCAACTTTTGTATTGGGAAAGTCATGCCCGGTGAACTTTTGTATTGGGAAAGTCATGCCCGGTGAACTTTTGTATTGGGAAAGTCATGCCCGGTGAACTTTTGTATTGGGAAAGTCATGCCCGGTGAACTTTTGTACTGGGAAAGTCATGCCCGGTGAACTTTTGTATTGGGAAAGTCATGCCCGGTGATCTTTTGTACTGGGAAAGTCATGCCCGGTGAACTTTTGTATTGGGAAAGTCATGCCCGGTGAACTTTTGTATTGGGAAAGTCATGCCCGGTGAACTTTTGTATTGGGAAAGTCATGCTCGGTGAACTTTTGTATTGGGAAAGTCATGCCCGGTGATCTTTTGTACTGGGAAAGTCATGCCCGGTGAACTTTTGTATGGGAAAAGTAATGCCCGGTGATCTTTTGTACTGGGAAAGTCATGCCCGGTGAACTTTTGTATGGGAAAATTCATGCCCGGTGAACTTTTGTATGGGAAAAGTCATGCCCGGTGAACTTTTGTATTGGGAAAGTCATGCCCGGTGATCTTTTGTACTGGGAAAGTCATGCCCGGTGAACTTTTGTACTGGGAAAGTCATGCCCGGTGAACTTTTGTACTGGGAAAGTCATGCCCGGTGAACTTTTGTACTGGGAAAGTCATGCCCGGTGAACTTTTGTATGGGAAAAGTCATGCCCGGTGAACTTTTGTATGGGAAAAGTCATGCCCGGTGAACTTTTGTATTGGGAAAGTCATGCCCGGTCAAATTTGTATTGGGAAAGTCATGCCCGGTGAACTTTTGTACTGGGAAAGTCATGCCCGGTGAACTTTTGTATGGGAAAAGTCATGCCCGGTGAACTTTTGTATGGGAAAAGTCATGCCCGGTGAACTTTTGTATTGGGAAAGTCATGCCCGGTCAACTTTTGTATTGGGAAAGTCATGCCCGGTGAACTTTTGTACTGGGAAAGTCATGCCCGGTGAACTTTTGTACTGGGAAAGTCATGCCCGGTCAACTTTTGTATTGGGAAAGTCATGCCCGGTGATCTTATGTACTGGGAAAGTCATGCCCGGTGAACTTTTGTATGGGAAAAGTCATGCCCGGTGAACTTTTGTACTGGGAAAGTCATGCCCGGTGAACTTTTGTATGGGAAAAGTCATGCCCGGTGAACTTTTGTATGGGAAAAGTCATGCCCGGTGAACTTTTGTATTGGGAAAGTCATGCCCGGTCAACTTTTGTATTGGGAAAGTCATGCCCGGTGAACTTTTGTACTGGGAAAGTCATGCCCGGTGAACTTTTGTACTGGGAAAGTCATGCCCGGTCAACTTTTGTATTGGGAAAGTCATGCCCGGTGAACTTTTGTATGGGAAAAGTAATGCCCGGTGATCTTTTGTACTGGGAAAGTCATGCCCGGTGAACTTTTGTATGGGAAAATTCATGCCCGGTGAACTTTTGTATGGGAAAAGTCATGCCCGGTGAACTTTTGTATTGGGAAAGTCATGCCCGGTGATCTTTTGTACTGGGAAAGTCATGCCCGGTGAACTTTTGTACTGGGAAAGTCATGCCCGGTGAACTTTTGTACTGGGAAAGTCATGCCCGGTGAACTTTTGTACTGGGAAAGTCATGCCCGGTGAACTTTTGTATGGGAAAAGTCATGCCCGGTGAACTTTTGTATGGGAAAAGTCATGCCCGGTGAACTTTTGTATTGGGAAAGTCATGCCCGGTCAAATTTGTATTGGGAAAGTCATGCCCGGTGAACTTTTGTACTGGGAAAGTCATGCCCGGTGAACTTTTGTATGGGAAAAGTCATGCCCGGTGAACTTTTGTATGGGAAAAGTCATGCCCGGTGAACTTTTGTATTGGGAAAGTCATGCCCGGTCAACTTTTGTATTGGGAAAGTCATGCCCGGTGAACTTTTGTACTGGGAAAGTCATGCCCGGTGAACTTTTGTACTGGGAAAGTCATGCCCGGTCAACTTTTGTATTGGGAAAGTCATGCCCGGTGATCTTATGTACTGGGAAAGTCATGCCCGGTGAACTTTTGTATTGGGAAAGTCATGCCCGGTGAACTTTTGTATGGGAAAAGTCATGCCCGGTGAACTTTTGTACTGGGAAAGTCATGCCCGGTGAACTTTTGTATGGGAAAAGTCATGCCCGGTGAACTTTTGTATGGGAAAAGTCATGCCCGGTGAACTTTTGTATTGGGAAAGTCATGCCCGGTCAACTTTTGTATTGGGAAAGTCATGCCCGGTGAACTTTTGTACTGGGAAAGTCATGCCCGGTGAACTTTTGTACTGGGAAAGTCATGCCCGGTCAACTTTTGTATTGGGAAAGTCATGCCCGGTGATCTTTTGTACTGGGAAAGTCATGCCCGGTGAACTTTTGTATTGGGAAAGTCATGCCCGGTGAACTTTTGTATGGGAAAAGTCATTCCCGGTGAACTTTTGTATTGGGAAAGTCATGCCCGGTGAACTTTTGTATTGGGAAAGTCATGCCCGGTGAACTTTTGTATTGGGAAAGTCATGCCCGGTGAACTTTTGTATTTGGAAAGTCATGCCCGGTGAACTTTTGTACTGGGAAAGTCATGCCCGGTGAACTTTTGTATTGGGAAAGTCATGCCCGGTGAACTTTTGTACTGGGAAAGTCATGCCCGGTGAACTTTTGTACTGGGAAAGTCATGCCCGGTGATCTTTTGTACTGGGAAAGTCATGCCCGGTGAACTTTTGTATTGGAAAAGTCATGCCCGGTGAACTTTTGTATTGGGGAAGTCATGCCCGGTCAACTTTTGTATTGGGAAAGTCATGCCCGGTGAACTTTTGTATTGGGAAAGTCATGCCCGGTGAACTTTTGTATTGGGAAAGTCATGCCCGGTGAACTTTTGTATTGGGAAAGTCATGCCCGGTGAACTTTTGTACTGGGAAAGTCATGCCCGGTGAACTTTTGTATTGGGAAAGTCATGCCCGGTGATCTTTTGTACTGGGAAAGTCATGCCCGGTGAACTTTTGTATTGGGAAAGTCATGCCCGGTGAACTTTTGTATTGGGAAAGTCATGCTCGGTGAACTTTTGTATTGGGAAAGTCATGCCCGGTGATCTTTTGTACTGGGAAAGTCATGCCCGGTGAACTTTTGTACTGGGAAAGTCATGCCCGGTGAACTTTTGTATGGGAAAAGTCATGCCCGGTGAACTTTTGTACTGGGAAAGTCATGCCCGGTGAACTTTTGTATGGGAAAAGTCATGCCCGGTGATCTTTTGTATTGGGAAAGTCATGCCCGGTGAACTTTTGTATGGGAAAAGTCATGCCCGGTGAACTTTTGTACTGGGAAAGTCATGCCCGGTGAACTTTTGTATGGGAAAAGTCATGCCCGGTGAACTTTTGTATGGGAAAAGTCATGCCCGGTGAACTTTTGTATTGGGAAAGTCATGCCCGGTCAACTTTTGTATTGGGAAAGTCATGCCCGGTGAACTTTTGTACTGGGAAAGTCATGCCCGGTGAACTTTTGTACTGGGAAAAGTCATGCCCGGTCAACTTTTGTATTGGGAAAGTCATGCCCGGTGAACTTTTGTACTGGGAAAGTCATGCCCGGTGAACTTTTGTACTGGGAAAGTCATGCCCGGTCAACTTTTGTATTGGGAAAGTCATGCCCGGTGATCTTTTGTACTGGGAAAGTCATGCCCGGTGAACTTTTGTATTGGGAAAGTCATGCCCGGTGATCTTTTGTACTGGGAAAGTCATGCCCGGTGAACTTTTGTATTGGAAAAGTCATGCCCGGTGAACTTTTGTATTGGGGAAGTCATGCCCGGTCAACTTTTGTATTGGGAAAGTCATGCCCGGTGAACTTTTGTATTGGGAAAGTCATGCCCGGTAACTTTTGTATTGGGAAAGTCATGCCCGGTGAACTTTTGTATTGGGAAAGTCATGCCCGGTGAACTTTTGTACTGGGAAAGTCATGCCCGGTGAACTTTTGTATTGGGAAAGTCATGCCCGGTGATCTTTTGTACTGGGAAAGTCATGCCCGGTGAACTTTTGTATTGGGAAAGTCATGCCCGGTGAACTTTTGTATTGGGAAAGTCATGCTCGGTGAACTTTTGTATTGGGAAAGTCATGCCCGGTGATCTTTTGTACTGGGAAAGTCATGCCCGGTGAACTTTTGTATGGGAAAAGTAATGCCCGGTGATCTTTTGTACTGGGAAAGTCATGCCCGGTGAACTTTTGTATGGGAAAAGTCATGCCCGGTCAACTTTTGTATTGGGAAAGTCATGCCCGGTGAACTTTTGTACTGGGTGAACTTTTGTATTGCGAAAGTCATGCCCGGTGAACTTTTGTATTGGGAAAGTCATGCCCGGTGAACTTTTGTACTGGGAAAGTCATGCCCGGTGAACTTTTGTATTGGGAAAGTCATGCCCGGTGAACTTTTGTATTGGGAAAGTCATGCCCGGTGAACTTTTGTATTGGGGAAGTCATGCCCGGTCAACTTTTGTATTGGGAAAGTCATGCCCGGTGAACTTTTGTATTGTGAAAGTCATGCCCGGTGAACTTTTGTATTGGGAAAGTCATGCCCGGTGAACTTTTGTATTGGGAAAGTCATGCCCGGTGAACTTTTGTACTGGGAAAGTCATGCCCGGTGATCTTTTGTACTAGGAAAGTCATGCCCGGTGAACTTTTGTATGGGAAAAGTCATGCCCGGTGAACTTTTGTATGGGAAAAGTCATGCCCGGTGAACTTTTGTATTGGGAAAGTCATGCTCGGTGAACTTTTGTATGGGAAAAGTCATGCCCGGTGAACTTTTGTACTGGGAAAGTCATGCCCGGTGAACTTTTGTATTGGGAAAGTCATGCCGGGTGATCTTTTGTACTGGGAAAGTCATGCCCGGTGAACTTTTGTATTGGGAAAGTCATGCCCGGTGAACTTTTGTATTGGGGAAGTCATGCCCGGTCAACTTTTGTATTGGGAAAGTCATGCCCGGTGAACTTTTGTATTGGGAAAGTCATGCCCGGTGAACTTTTGTATTGGGAAAGTCATGCCCGGTGAACTTTTGTATTGGGAAAGTCATGCCCGGTGAACTTTTGTACTGGGAAAGTCATGCCCGGTGAACTTTTGTATTGGGAAAGTCATGCCCGGTGATCTTTTGTACTGGGAAAGTCATGCCCGGTGAACTTTTGTATTGGGAAAGTCATGCCCGGTGAACTTTTGTATTGGGAAAGTCATGCTCGGTGAACTTTTGTATTGGGAAAGTCATGCCCGGTGATCTTTTGTACTGGGAAAGTCATGCCCGGTGAACTTTTGTACTGGGAAAGTCATGCCCGGTGAACTTTTGTATGGGAAAAGTCATGCCCGGTGAACTTTTGTACTGGGAAAGTCATGCCCGGTGAACTTTTGTATGGGAAAAGTCATGCCCGGTGATCTTTTGTATTGGGAAAGTCATGCCCGGTGAACTTTTGTATGGGAAAAGTCATGCCCGGTGAACTTTTGTACTGGGAAAGTCATGCCCGGTGAACTTTTGTATGGGAAAAGTCATGCCCGGTGAACTTTTGTATGGGAAAAGTCATGCCCGGTGAACTTTTGTATTGGGAAAGTCATGCCCGGTCAACTTTTGTATTGGGAAAGTCATGCCCGGTGAACTTTTGTACTGGGAAAGTCATGCCCGGTGAACTTTTGTACTGGGAAAAGTCATGCCCGGTCAACTTTTGTATTGGGAAAGTCATGCCCGGTGAACTTTTGTACTGGGAAAGTCATGCCCGGTGAACTTTTGTACTGGGAAAGTCATGCCCGGTCAACTTTTGTATTGGGAAAGTCATGCCCGGTGATCTTTTGTACTGGGAAAGTCATGCCCGGTGAACTTTTGTATTGGGAAAGTCATGCCCGGTGAACTTTTGTATGGGAAAAGTCATTCCCGGTGAACTTTTGTATTGGGAAAGTCATGCCCGGTGAACTTTTGTATTGGGAAAGTCATGCCCGGTGAACTTTTGTATTGGGAAAGTCATGCTCGGTGAACTTTTGTATTGGGAAAGTCATGCCCGGTGATCTTTTGTACTGGGAAAGTCATGCCCGGTGAACTTTTGTATGGGAAAAGTAATGCCCGGTGATCTTTTGTACTGGGAAAGTCATGCCCGGTGAACTTTTGTATGGGAAAATTCATGCCCGGTGAACTTTTGTATGGGAAAAGTCATGCCCGGTGAACTTTTGTATTGGGAAAGTCATGCCCGGTGATCTTTTGTACTGGGAAAGTCATGCCCGGTGAACTTTTGTACTGGGAAAGTCATGCCCGGTGAACTTTTGTACTGGGAAAGTCATGCCCGGTGAACTTTTGTACTGGGAAAGTCATGCCCGGTGAACTTTTGTATGGGAAAAGTCATGCCCGGTGAACTTTTGTATGGGAAAAGTCATGCCCGGTGAACTTTTGTATTGGGAAAGTCATGCCCGGTCAAATTTGTATTGGGAAAGTCATGCCCGGTGAACTTTTGTACTGGGAAAGTCATGCCCGGTGAACTTTTGTATGGGAAAAGTCATGCCCGGTGAACTTTTGTATGGGAAAAGTCATGCCCGGTGAACTTTTGTATTGGGAAAGTCATGCCCGGTCAACTTTTGTATTGGGAAAGTCATGCCCGGTGAACTTTTGTACTGGGAAAGTCATGCCCGGTGAACTTTTGTACTGGGAAAGTCATGCCCGGTCAACTTTTGTATTGGGAAAGTCATGCCCGGTGATCTTATGTACTGGGAAAGTCATGCCCGGTGAACTTTTGTATTGGGAAAGTCATGCCCGGTGAACTTTTGTATGGGAAAAGTCATGCCCGGTGAACTTTTGTACTGGGAAAGTCATGCCCGGTGAACTTTTGTATGGGAAAAGTCATGCCCGGTGAACTTTTGTATGGGAAAAGTCATGCCCGGTGAACTTTTGTATTGGGAAAGTCATGCCCGGTCAACTTTTGTATTGGGAAAGTCATGCCCGGTGAACTTTTGTACTGGGAAAGTCATGCCCGGTGAACTTTTGTACTGGGAAAGTCATGCCCGGTCAACTTTTGTATTGGGAAAGTCATGCCCGGTGATCTTTTGTACTGGGAAAGTCATGCCCGGTGAACTTTTGTATTGGGAAAGTCATGCCCGGTGAACTTTTGTATGGGAAAAGTCATTCCCGGTGAACTTTTGTATTGGGAAAGTCATGCCCGGTGAACTTTTGTATTGGGAAAGTCATGCCCGGTGAACTTTTGTATTGGGAAAGTCATGCCCGGTGAACTTTTGTATTTGGAAAGTCATGCCCGGTGAACTTTTGTACTGGGAAAGTCATGCCCGGTGAACTTTTGTATTGGGAAAGTCATGCCCGGTGAACTTTTGTACTGGGAAAGTCATGCCCGGTGAACTTTTGTACTGGGAAAGTCATGCCCGGTGATCTTTTGTACTGGAAAAGTCATGCCCGGTGAACTTTTGTATTGGAAAAGTCATGCCCGGTGAACTTTTGTATTGGGGAAGTCATGCCCGGTCAACTTTTGTATTGGGAAAGTCATGCCCGGTGAACTTTTGTATTGGGAAAGTCATGCCCGGTGAACTTTTGTATTGGGAAAGTCATGCCCGGTGAACTTTTGTATTGGGAAAGTCATGCCCGGTGAACTTTTGTACTGGGAAAGTCATGCCCGGTGAACTTTTGTATTGGGAAAGTCATGCCCGGTGATCTTTTGTACTGGGAAAGTCATGCCCGGTGAACTTTTGTATTGGGAAAGTCATGCCCGGTGAACTTTTGTATTGGGAAAGTCATGCTCGGTGAACTTTTGTATTGGGAAAGTCATGCCCGGTGATCTTTTGTACTGGGAAAGTCATGCCCGGTGAACTTTTGTACTGGGAAAGTCATGCCCGGTGAACTTTTGTATGGGAAAAGTCATGCCCGGTGAACTTTTGTACTGGGAAAGTCATGCCCGGTGAACTTTTGTATGGGAAAAGTCATGCCCGGTGATCTTTTGTATTGGGAAAGTCATGCCCGGTGAACTTTTGTATGGGAAAAGTCATGCCCGGTGAACTTTTGTACTGGGAAAGTCATGCCCGGTGAACTTTTGTATGGGAAAAGTCATGCCCGGTGAACTTTTGTATGGGAAAAGTCATGCCCGGTGAACTTTTGTATTGGGAAAGTCATGCCCGGTCAACTTTTGTATTGGGAAAGTCATGCCCGGTGAACTTTTGTACTGGGAAAGTCATGCCCGGTGAACTTTTGTACTGGGAAAAGTCATGCCCGGTCAACTTTTGTATTGGGAAAGTCATGCCCGGTGAACTTTTGTACTGGGAAAGTCATGCCCGGTGAACTTTTGTACTGGGAAAGTCATGCCCGGTCAACTTTTGTATTGGGAAAGTCATGCCCGGTGATCTTTTGTACTGGGAAAGTCATGCCCGGTGAACTTTTGTATTGGGAAAGTCATGCCCGGTGAACTTTTGTATGGGAAAAGTCATTCCCGGTGAACTTTTGTATTGGGAAAGTCATGCCCGGTGAACTTTTGTATTGGGAAAGTCATGCCCGGTGAACTTTTGTATTGGGAAAGTCATGCCCGGTGAACTTTTGTATTTGGAAAGTCATGCCCGGTGAACTTTTGTACTGGGAAAGTCATGCCCGGTGAACTTTTGTATTGGGAAAGTCATGCCCGGTGAACTTTTGTACTGGGAAAGTCATGCCCGGTGAACTTTTGTACTGGGAAAGTCATGCCCGGTGATCTTTTGTACTGGGAAAGTCATGCCCGGTGAACTTTTGTATTGGAAAAGTCATGCCCGGTGAACTTTTGTATTGGGGAAGTCATGCCCGGTCAACTTTTGTATTGGGAAAGTCATGCCCGGTGAACTTTTGTATTGGGAAAGTCATGCCCGGTAACTTTTGTATTGGGAAAGTCATGCCCGGTGAACTTTTGTATTGGGAAAGTCATGCCCGGTGAACTTTTGTACTGGGAAAGTCATGCCCGGTGAACTTTTGTATTGGGAAAGTCATGCCCGGTGATCTTTTGTACTGGGAAAGTCATGCCCGGTGAACTTTTGTATTGGGAAAGTCATGCCCGGTGAACTTTTGTATTGGGAAAGTCATGCTCGGTGAACTTTTGTATTGGGAAAGTCATGCCCGGTGATCTTTTGTACTGGGAAAGTCATGCCCGGTGAACTTTTGTATGGGAAAAGTAATGCCCGGTGATCTTTTGTACTGGGAAAGTCATGCCCGGTGAACTTTTGTATGGGAAAAGTCATGCCCGGTCAACTTTTGTATTGGGAAAGTCATGCCCGGTGAACTTTTGTACTGGGTGAACTTTTGTATTGCGAAAGTCATGCCCGGTGAACTTTTGTATTGGGAAAGTCATGCCCGGTGAACTTTTGTACTGGGAAAGTCATGCCCGGTGAACTTTTGTATTGGGAAAGTCATGCCCGGTGAACTTTTGTATTGGGAAAGTCATGCCCGGTGAACTTTTGTATTGGGGAAGTCATGCCCGGTCAACTTTTGTATTGGGAAAGTCATGCCCGGTGAACTTTTGTATTGGGAAAGTCATGCCCGGTGAACTTTTGTATTGGGAAAGTCATGCCCGGTGAACTTTTGTATTGGGAAAGTCATGCCCGGTGAACTTTTGTACTGGGAAAGTCATGCCCGGTGATCTTTTGTACTAGGAAAGTCATGCCCGGTGAACTTTTGTATGGGAAAAGTCATGCCCGGTGAACTTTTGTATGGGAAAAGTCATGCCCGGTGAACTTTTGTATTGGGAAAGTCATGCTCGGTGAACTTTTGTATGGGAAAAGTCATGCCCGGTGAACTTTTGTATGGGAAAAGTCATGCCCGGTGAACTTTTGTATTGGGAAAGTCATGCTCGGTGAACTTTTGTATTGGGAAAGTCATGCCCGGTGATCTTTTGTACTGGGAAAGTCATGCCCGGTGAACTTTTGTATGGGAAAAGTAATGCCCGGTGATCTTTTGTACTGGGAAAGTCATGCCCGGTGAACTTTTGTATGGGAAAAGTCATGCCCGGTGAACTTTTGTATGGGAAAAGTCATGCCCGGTGAACTTTTGTATTGGGAAAGTCATGCCCGGTGATCTTTTGTACTGGGAAAGTCATGCCCGGTGAACTTTTGTACTGGGAAAGTCATGCCCGGTGAACTTTTGTACTGGGAAAGTCATGCCCGGTGAAATTTTGTACTGGGAAAGTCATGCCCGGTGAACTTTTGTATGGGAAAAGTCATGCCCGGTGAACTTTTGTATGGGAAAAGTCATGCCCGGTGAACTTTTGTATTGGGAAAGTCATGCCCGGTCAACTTTTGTATTGGGAAAGTCATGCCCGGTGAACTTTTGTACTGGGAAAGTCATGCCCGGTGAACTTTTGTATGGGAAAAGTCATGCCCGGTGAACTTTTGTATGGGAAAAGTCATGCCCGGTGAACTTTTGTATTGGGAAAGTCATGCCCGGTCAACTTTTGTATTGGGAAAGTCATGCCCGGTGAACTTTTGTGCTGGGAAAGTCATGCCCGGTGAACTTTTGTACTGGGAAAGTCATGCCCGGTCAACTTTTGTATTGGGAAAGTCATGCCCGGTGATCTTTTGTACTGGGAAAGTCATGCCCGGTGAACTTTTGTACTGGGAAAGTCATGCCCGGTGAACTTTTGTATGGGAAAAGTCATTCCCGGTGAACTTTTGTATTGGGAAAGTCATGCCCGGTGAACTTTTGTATTGGGAAAGTCATGCCCGGTGAACTTTTGTATTGGGAAAGTCATGCCCCGTGAACTTTTGTACTGGGAAAGTCATGCCCGGTGAACTTTTGTATTGGGAAAGTCATGCCCGGTGAACTTTTGTATTGGGAAAGTCATGCCCGGTGAACTTTTGTACTGGGAAAGTCATGCCCGGTGAACTTTTGTATTGGGAAAGTCATGCCCGGTGAACTTTTGTATTGGGAAAGTCATGCCCGGTGAACTTTTGTACTGGGAAAGTCATGCCCGGTGATCTTTTGTACTGGGAAAGTCATGCCCGGTGAACTTTTGTATTGGAAAAGTCATGCCCGGTGAACTTTTGTATGGGAAAAGTCATGCCCGGTCAACTTTTGTATTGGGAAAGTCATGCCCGGTGAACTTTTGTATTGGGAAAGTCATGCCCGGTGAACTTTTGTATTGGGAAAGTCATGCCCGGTGAACTTTTGTATTGGGAAAGTCATGCCCGGTGAACTTTTGTACTGGGAAAGTCATGCCCGGTGAACTTTTGTATTGGGAAAGTCATGCCCGGTGATCTTTTGTACTGGGAAAGTCATGCCCGGTGAACTTTTGTATTGGGAAAGTCATGCCCGGTGAACTTTTGTATTGAGAAAGTCATGCTCGGTGAACTTTTGTATTGGGAAAGTCATGCCCGGTGATCTTTTGTACTGGGAAAGTCATGCCCGGTGAACTTTTGTATGGGAAAAGTAATGCCCGGTGATCTTTTGTACTGGGAAAGTCATGCCCGGTGAACTTTTGTATGGGAAAAGTCATGCCCGGTGAACTTTTGTATGGGAAAAGTCATGCCCGGTGAACTTTTGTATTGGGAAAGTCATGCCCGGTGATCTTTTGTACTGGGAAAGTCATGCCCGGTGAACTTTTGTACTGGGAAAGTCATGCCCGGTGAACTTTTGTATTGGGAAAGTCATGCCCGGTGAACTTTTGTATTGGGAAAGTCATGCCCGGTCAACTTTTGTATTGGGAAAGTCATGCCCGGTGAACTTTTGTACTGGGAAAGTCATGCCCGGTGAACTATTGTACTGGGAAAGTCATGCCCGGTCAACTTTTGTATTGGGAAAGTCATGCCCGGTGATCTTTTGTACTGGGAAAGTCATGCCCGGTGAACTTTTGTATTGGGAAAGTCATGCCCGGTGAACTTTTGTATGGGAAAAGTCATGCCCGGTGAACTTTTGTATTGGAAAAGTCATGCCCGGTGAACTTTTGTATTGGGAAAGTCATGCCCGGTCAACTTTTGTATTGGGAAAGTCATGCCCGGTGAACTTTTGTATTGGGAAAGTCATGCCCGGTGAACTTTTGTATTGGGAAAGTCATGCCCGGTGAACTTTTGTACTGGGAAAGTCATGCCCGGTGAACTTTTGTATTGGAAAAGTCATGCCCGGTGAACTTTTGTATTGGGAAAGTCATGCCCGGTGAACTTTTGTACTGGGAAAGTCATGCCCGGTGAACTTTTGTATTGGGAAAGTCATGCCCGGTGAACTTTTGTATTGGGAAAGTCATGCCCGGTGAACTTTTGTACTGGGAAAGTCATGCCCGGTGATCTTTTGTACTGGGAAAGTCATGTCCGGTGAACTTTTGTATTGGAAAAGTCATGCCCGGTGAACTTTTGTATTGGGAAAGTCATGCCCGGTCAACTTTTGTATTGGGAAAGTCATGCCCGGTGAACTTTTGTATTGGGAAAGTCATTCCCGGTGAACTTTTGTATTGGGAAAGTCATGCCCGGTGAACTTTTGTATTGGGAAAGTCATGCCCGGTGAACTTTTGTACTGGGAAAGTCATGCCCGGTGAACTTTTGTATTGGGAAAGTCATGCCCGGTGATCTTTTGTACTGGGAAAGTCATGCCCGGTGAACTTTTGTATTGGGAAAGTCATGCCCGGTGAACTTTTGTATTGGGAAAGTCATGCCCGGTGAACTTTTGTATTGGGAAAGTCATGCCCGGTGATCTTTTGTACTGGGAAAGTCATGCCCGGTGAACTTTTGTATGGGAAAAGTAATGCCCGGTGATCTTTTGTACTGGGAAAGTCATGCCCGGTGAACTTTTGTATGGGAAAAGTCATGCCCGGTGAACTTTTGTATGGGAAAAGTCATGCCCGGTGAACTTTTGTATTGGGAAAGTCATGCCCGGTGATCTTTTGTACTGGGAAAGTCATGCCCGGTGAACTTTTGTACTGGGAAAGTCATGCCCGGTGAACTTTTGTATTGGGAAAGTCATGCCCGGTGAACTTTTGTATTGGGAAAGTCATGCCCGGTGAACTTTTGTATTGGGAAAGTCATGCCAGGTGAACTTTTGTATTGGGAAAGTCATGCCCGGTGAACTTTTGTATTGGGAAAGTCATGCCCGGTAAACTTTTGTATTGGGAAAGTCATGCCCGGTGAACTTTTGTATTGGGAAAGTCATGCCCGGTGATCTTTTGTACTGGGAAAGTCATGCCCGGTGAACTTTTGTATTGGGAAAGTCATGCCCGGTGAACTTTTGTATTGGGAAAGTCATGCCCGGTGAACTTTTGTATTGGGAAAGTCATGCCCGGTCAACTTTTGTATTAGGAAAGTCATGCCCGGTGAACTTTTGTATTGGGAAAGTCATGCCCGGTGAACTTTTGTATTGGGAAAGTCATGCCCGGTGAACTTTTGTATTGGGAAAGTCATGCCCGGTGAACTTTTGTACTGGGAAAGTCATGCCCGGTGAACTTTTGTACTGGGAAAGTCATGCCCGGTCAACTTTTGTATTGGGAAAGTCATGCCCGGTGAACTTTTGTATGGGAAAAGTCATGCCCGGTGATCTTTTGTACTGGGAAAGTCATGCCCGGTGAACTTTTGTATTGGGAAAGTCATGCCCGGTGAACTTTTGTATTGGGAAAGTCATGCCCGGTGAACTTTTGTATTGGGAAAGTCATGCCCGGTCAACTTTTGTATTGGGAAAGTCATGCCCGGTGAACTTTTGTATGGGAAAATTCATGCTCGGTGAAATTTTGTATGGGAAAAGTCATGCCCGGTGAACTTTTGTATTGGGAAAGTCATGCCCGGTGAACTTTTGTATTGGGAAAGTCATGCCCGGTCAACTTTTGTATTGGGAAAGTCATGCCCGGTGATCTTTTGTACTGGGAAAGTCATGCCCGGTGAACTTTTGTATTGGGAAAGTCATGCCCGGTGAACTTTTGTATTGGGAAAGTCATGCCCGGTGAACTTTTGTATTGGGAAAGTCATGCCCGGTGAACTTTTGTATTGGGAAAGTCATGCCCGATGAACTTTTGTATTGGGAAAGTCATGCCCGGTGAACTTTTGTATTGGGAAAGTCATGCCCGGTGAACTTTTGTATTGGGAAAGTCATGCCCGGTGAACTTTCGTATTGGGAAAGTCATGCCCGGTCAACTTTTGTATTGGGAAAGTCATGCCCGGTGAACTTTTGTATTGGGAAAGTCATGCCCGGTGAACTTTTGTACTGGGAAAGTCATGCCCGGTCAACTTTTGTACTGGGAAAGTCATGCCCGGTGAACTTTTGTACTGGGAAAGTCATGCCCGGTCAACTTTTGTATTGGGAAAGTCATGCCCGGTGATCTTTTGTACTGGGAAAGTCATGCCCGGTGAACTTTTGTATTGGGAAAGTCATGCCCGGTGAACTTTTGTACTGGGAAAGTCATGCCCGGTGAACTTTTGTATTGGGAAAGTCATGCCCGGTGAACTTTTGTACTGGGAAAGTCATGCCCGGTCAACTTTTGTATTGGGAAAGTCATGCCCGGTCAACTTTTGTATTGGGAAAGTCATGCCCGGTGAACTTTTGTATTGGGAAAGTCATGCCCGTGGAACTTTTGTATTGGGAAAGTCATGCCCGGTCAACTTTTGTATTGGGAAAGTCATGCCCGGTGAACATTTTTACTGGGAAAGTCATGCCCGGTCAACTTTTGTATGGGAAAAGTCATGCCCGGTCAACTTTTGTGTTGCCCGGTGATCTTTTGTACTGGGAAGGTCATGCCCGGTGAACTTTTGTATTGGGAAAGTCATGCCCGGTGAACTTTTGTATTGGGAAAGTCATGCCCGGTGAACTTTTGTACTGGGAAAGTCATGCCCGGTGAACTTTTGTATTGGGAAAGTCATGCCCGGTGAACTTTTGTATTGGGAAAGTCATGCCCGGTGAACTTTTGTATGGGAAAAGTCATGCCCGGTGATCTTTTGTACTGGGAAAGTCATGCCCGGTGAACTTTTGTATGGGAAAAGTCATGCCCGGTGAACTTTTGTATTGGGAAAGTCATGCCCGGTGAACTTTTGTGTTGGGAAAGCCATGCCCGGTGAACTTTTGTATTGGGAAAGTCATGCCCGGTGAACTTTTGTATTGGGAAAGTCATGCCCGGTGAACTTTTGTATTGGGAAAGTCATGCCCGGTGAACTTTTGTATTGGGAAAGTCATGCCCGGTGAACTTTTGTATTGGGAAAGTCATGCCCGGTGAACTTTTGTATTGGGAAAGTCATGCCCGGTGAACTTTTGTATTGGGAAAGTCATGCCCGGTGAACTTTTGTATTGGGAAAGTCATGCCCGGTCAACTTTTGTATTGGGAAAGTCATGCCCGGTGAACTTTTGTATGGGAAAATTCATGCCCGGTGAACTTTTGTATGGGAAAAGTCATGCCCGGTGAACTTTTGTATTGGGAAAGTCATGCCCGGTGAACTTTTGTATTGGGAAAGTCATGCCCGGTCAACTTTTGTATTGGGAAAGTCATGCCCGGTGATCTTTTGTACTGGGAAAATCATGCCCGGTGAACTTTTGTATTGGGAAAGTCATGCCCGGTGAACTTTTGTATTGGGAAAGTCATGCCCGGTGATCTTTTGTATGGGAAAGTCATGCCCGGTGAACTTTTGTATGGGAAAAGTCATGCCCGGTGAACTTTTGTATGGGAAAAGTCATGCCCGGTGAACTTTTGTATTGGGAAAGTCATGCCCGGTGATTTTTTGTACTGGGAAAGTCATGCCCGGTGAACTTTTGTACTGGGAAAGTCATGCCCGGTGAACTTTTGTATTGGGAAAGTCATGCCCGGTGAACTTTTGTATTGGGAAAGTCATGTCCGGTGAACTTTTGTATTGGGAAAGTCATGCCAGGTGAACTTTTGTATTGGGAAAGTCATGCCCGGTGAACTTTTGTATTGGGAAAGTCATGCCCGGTGAACTTTTGTATTGGGAAAGTCATGCCCGGTGAACTTTTGTATTGGGAAAGTCATGCCCGGTGATCTTTTGTACTGGGAAAGTCATGCCCGGTGAACTTTTGTATTGGGAAAGTCATGCCCGGTGAACTTTTGTATTGGGAAAGTCATGCCCGGTGAACTTTTGTATTGGGAAAGTCATGTCCGGTCAACTTTTGTATTAGGAAAGTCATGCCCGGTGAACTTTTGTATTGGGAAAGTCATGCCCGGTGAACTTTTGTATTGGGAAAGTCATGCCCGGTGAACTTTTGTATTGGGAAAGTCATGCCCGGTGAACTTTTGTATTGGGAAAGTCATGCCCGGTGAACTTTTGTATGGGAAAAGTCATGCCCGGTGATCTTTTGTACTGGGAAAGTCATGCCCGGTCAACTTTTGTATGGGAAAAGTCATGCCCGGTGAACTTTTGTATTGGGAAAGTCATGCCCGGTCAACTTTTGTATTAGGAAAGTCATGCCCGGTGATCTTTTGTACTGGGTAAGTCATGCCCGGTGAACTTTTGTATTGGGAAAGTCATGCCCGGTGAACTTTTGTATTGGGAAAGTCATGCCCGGTGAACTTTTGTACTGGGAAAGTCATGCCCGGTGAACTTTTGTACTGGGAAAGTCATGCCCGGTCAACTTTTGTATTGGGAAAGTCATGCCCGGTGAACTTTTGTATGGGAAAAGTCATGCCCGGTGAACTTTTGTATGGGAAAAGTCATGCCCGGTGAACTTTTGTATTGGGAAAGTCATGCCCGGTCAACTTTTGTATTGGGAAAGTCATGCCCGGTGATCTTTTGTACTGGGAAAGTCATGCCCGGTGAACTTTTGTATTGGGAAAGTCATGCCCGGTGAACTTTTGTATTGGGAAAGTCATGCCCGGTGAACTTTTGTATTGGGAAAGTCATGCCCGGTGAACTTTTGTATTGGGAAAGTCATGCCCGGTGAACTTTTGTATTGGGAAAGTCATGCCCGGTGAACTTTTGTATTGGGAAAGTCATGCCCGGTGAACTTTTGTATTGGGAAAGTCATGCCCGGTGAACTTTTGTATTGGGAAAGTCATGCCCGGTCAACTTTTGTATTGGGAAAGTCATGCCCGGTGAACTTTTGTATTGGGAAAGTCATGCCCGGTGAACTTTTGTACTGGGAAAGTCATGCCCGGTCAACTTTTGTACTGGGAAAGTCATGCCCGGTGAACTTTTGTACTGGGAAAGTCATGCCCGGTCAACTTTTGTATTGGGAAAGTCATGCCCGGTGATCTTTTGTACTGGGAAAGTCATGCCCGGTGAACTTTTGTATTGGGAAAGTCATGCCCGGTGAACTTTTGTACTGGGAAAGTCATGCCCGGTGAACTTTTGTATAGGGAAAGTCATGCCCGGTGAACTTTTGTACTGGGAAAGTCATGCCCGGTCAACTTTTGTATTGGGAAAGTCATGCCCGGTCAACTTTTGTATTGGGAAAGTCATGCCCGGTGAACTTTTGTGTTGGGAAAGTCATGCCCGGTGAACTTTTGTATTGGGAAAGTCATGCCCGGTGAACTTTTGTATTGGGAAAGTCATGCCCGGTCAACTTTTGTATTGGGAAAGTCATGCCCGGTGAACATTTGTACTGGGAAAGTCATGCCCGGTGAACTTCTGTATTGGGAAAGTCATGCCCGGTGAACTTTTGTATTGGGAAAGTCATGCCCGGTGAACTTTTGTATTGGGAAAGTCATGCTCGGTGAACTTTTGTATTGGGAAAGTCATGCCCGGTGAACTTTTGTATTGGGAAAGTCATGCCCGGTGAACTTTTGTATTGGGAAAGTCGTGCCCGGTGAACTTTTTTATTGGGAAATTCATGCCCGGTGATCTTTTGTACTGGGAAAGTCATGCCCGGTCAACTTTTGTATTGGGAAAGTCATGCCCGGTGATCTTTTGTACTGGGAAAGTCATGCCCGGGGAACTTTTGTATTGGGAAAGTCATGCCCGGTGAACTTTTGTATGGGAAAAGTCATGCCCGGTGAACTTTTGTATTGGGAAAGTCATGCCCGGTGAACTTTTGTATTGGGAAAGTCATGCCCGGTGAACTTTTGTATTGGGAAAGTCATGCCCGGTGAACTTTTGTATTGGGAAAGTCATGCCCGGTGAACTTTTGTATTGGGAAAGTCATGCCCGGTCAACTTTTGTATTGGGAAAGTCATGCCCGGTGAACTTTTGTATTGGGAAAGTCATGCCCGGTGAACTTTTGTACTGGGAAAGTCATGCCCGGTCAACTTTTGTACTGGGAAAGTCATGCCCGGTGAACTTTTGTACTGGGAAAGTCATGCCCGGTCAACTTTTGTATTGGGAAAGTCATGCCCGGTGATCTTTTGTACTGGGAAAGTCATGCCCGGTGAACTTTTGTATTGGGAAAGTCATGCCCGGTGAACTTTTGTATTGGGAAAGTCATGCCCGGTGAACTTTTGTATTGGGAAAGCCATGCCCGGTGAACTTTTGTACTGGGAAAGTCATGCCCGGTCAACTTTTGTATTGGGAAAGTCATGCCCGGTCAACTTTTGTATTGGGAAAGTCATGCCCGGTGAACTTTTGTATTGGGAAAGTCATGCCCGGTGAACTTTTGTATTGGGAAAGTCATGCCCGGTGAACTTTTGTATTGGGAAAGTCATGCCCGGTCAACTTTTGTATTGGGAAAGTCATGCCCGGTGAACATTTGTACTGGGAAAGTCATGCCCGGTGAACTTTTGTATTGGGAAAGTCATGCCCGGTGAACTTTTGTATTGGGAAAGTCATGCCCGGTGAACTTTTGTATTGGGAAAGTCATGCCCGGTGAACTTTTGTATTGGGAAAGTCATGCCCGGTGAACTTTTGTATTGGAAAAGTCATGCCCGGTGAACTTTTGTATTGGGAAAGTCATGCCCGGTGATCTTTTGTACTGGGAAAGACATGCCCGGTGAACTTTTGTATTGGGAAAGTCCTGCCCGGTGATCTTTTGTACTGGGAAAGTCATGCCCGGTGATCTTTTGTACTGGGAAAGTCATGCCCGGTGAACTTTTGTACTGGGAAAGTCATGCCCGGTGAACTTTTGTGTTGGGAAAGCCATGCCCGGTGAACTTTTGTATTGGAAAAGTCATGCCCGGTGAACTTTTGTATTGGGAAAGTCATGCCCGGTGATCTTTTGTATTGGGAATGTCATGCCCGGTGAACTTTTGTATTGGGAAAGTCATGCCCGGTGAACTTTTGTATTGGGAAAGTCATGCCCGGTGAACTTTTGTATTGGGAAAGTCATGCCCGGTGAACTTTTGTATTGGGAAAGTCATGCCCGGTGAACTTTTGTATTGGAAAAGTCATGCCCGGTGAACTTTTGTATTGGGAAAGTCATGCCCGGTGATCTTTTGTACTGGGAAAGTCATGCCCGGTGATCTTTTGTACTGGGAAAGTCATGCCCGGTGAACTTTTGTACTGGGAAATTCATGCCCGGTGAACTTTTGTGTTGGGAAAGCCATGCCCGGTGAACTTTTGTATTGGGAAAGTCATGCCCGGTGATCTTTTGTACTGGGAAAGTCATGCCCGGTGATCTTTTGTACTGGGAAAGTCATGCCCAGTGAACTTTTGTACTGGGAAAGTCATGCCCGGTGAACTTTTGTGTTGGGAAAGCCATGCCCGGTTAACTTTTGTATTGGGAAAGTCATGCCCGGTGAACTTTTGTATTGGGAAAGTCATGCCCGGTGAACTTTTGTATTGGGAAAGTCATGCCCGGTGAACTTTTGTATTGGGAAAAGTCATGCCCGGTGAACTTTTGTATTGGGAAGGTCATGCCCGGTGAACTTTTGTATTGGGAAAGTCATGCCCGGTCAACTTTTGTATTGGGAAAGTCATGCCCGGTGAACTTTTGTATGGGAAAATTCATGCCCGGTGAACTTTAGTATGGGAAAAGTCATGCCCGGTGAACTTTTGTATTGGGAAAGTCATGCCCGGTGAACTTTTGTATTGGGAAAGTCATGCCCGGTCAACTTTTGTATTGGGAAAGTCATGCCCGGTGATCTTTTGTACTGGGAAAGTCATGCCCGGTGAACTTTTGTATTGGGAAAGTCATGCCCGGTGAACTTTTGTATTGGGAAAGTCATGCCCGGTGAACTTTTGTATTGGGAAAGTCATGCCCGGTGAACTTTTGTATTGGGAAAGTCATGCCCGGTGAACTTTTGTATTGGGAAAGTCATGCCCGGTGAACTTTTGCATTGGGAAAGTCATGCCCGGTGAACTTTTGTATTGGGAAAGTCATGCCCGGTGAACTTTTGTATTGGGAAAGTCATGCCCGGTCAACTTTTGTATTGGGAAAGTCATGCCCGGTGAACGTTTGTATTGGGAAAGTCATGCCCGGTGAACTTTTGTACTGGGAAAGTCATGCCCGGTCAACTTTTGTACTGGGAAAGTCATGCCCGGTGAACTTTTGTACTGGGAAAGTCATGCCCGGTCAACTTTTGTATTGGGAAAGTCATGCCCGGTGATCTTTTGTACTGGGAAAGTCATGCCCGGTGAACTTTTGTATTGGGAAAGTCATGCCCGGTGAACTTTTGTACTGGGAAAGTCATGCCCGGTGAACTTTTGTATTGGGAAAGTCATGCCCGGTGAACTTTTGTACTGGGAAAGTCATGCCCGGTCAACTTTTGTATTGGGAAAGTCATGCCCGGTCAACTTTTGTATTGGGAAAGTCATGCCCGGTGAACTTTTGTATTGGGAAAGTCATGCCCGGTGAACTTTTGTATTGGGAAAGTCATGCCCGGTGAACTTTTGTATTGGGAAAGTCATGCCCGGTCAACTTTTGTATTGGGAAAGTCATGCCCGGTGAACATTTGTACTGGGAAAGTCATGCCCGGTGAACTTTTGTATTGGGAAAGTCATGCCCGGTGAACTTTTGTATTGGGAAAGTCATGCCCGGTGAACTTTTGTATTGGGAAAGTCATGCCCGGTGAACTTTTGTATTGGGAAAGTCATGCCCGGTGAACTTTTGTATTGGGAAAGTCATGCCCGGTGAACTTTTGTATTTGGAAAGTCATGCCCGGTGAACTTTTGTATTGGGAAATTCATGCCCGGTGATCTTTTGTACTGGGAAAGTCATGCCCGGTGAACTTTTGTATTGGGAAAGTCATGCCCGGTGATCTTTTGCATTGGGAAAGTCATGCCCGGTGAACTTTTGTATGGGAAAAGTCATGCCCGGTGAACTTTTGTACTGGGAAAGTCATGCCCGGTGAACTTTTGTATGGGAAAAGTCATGCCCGGTGATCTTTTGTATGGGAAAAGTCATGCCCGGTCAACTTTTGTATTGGGAAAGTCATGCCCGGTCAACTTTTGTATTGGGAAAGTCATGCCCGGTGAACATTTGTACTGGGAAAGTCATGCCTGGTCAACTTTTGTATTGGGAAAGTCATGCCCGGTGAACTTTTGTATTGGGAAAGTCATGCCCGGTGAACTTTTGTATTGGGAAAGTCATGCCCGGTGAACTTTTGTATTGGGAAAGTCATGCCCGGTGAACTTTTGTACTGGGAAAAGTCATGCCCGGTGAACTTTTGTATGGGAAAAGTCATGCCCGGTGAACTTTTGTATTGGGAAAGTCATGCCCGGTGATCTTTTGTACTGGGAAAAGTCATACCCGGTGATCTTTTGTACTGGGAAAGTCATGCCCGGTGAACTTTTGTACTGGGAAAGTCATGCCCGGTCAACTTTTGTATTGGGAAAGTCATGCCCGGTCAACTTTTGTATTGGGAAAGTCATGCCCGGTGATCTTTTGTACTGGGAAAGTCATGCCCGGTGAACTTTTGTATTGGGAAAGTCATGCCCGGTGATCTTTTGTACTGGGAAAAGTCATGCCCGGTGATCTTTTGTACTGGGAAAGTCATGCCCGGGGAACTTTTGTATTGGGAAAGTCATGCCCGGTGAACTTTTGTATGGGAAAAGTCATGCCCGGTGAACTTTTGTATTGGGAAAGTCATGCCCGGTGAACTTTTGTATTGGGAAAGTCATGCCCGGTGAACTTTTGTATTGGGAAAGTCATGCCCGGTGAACTTTTGTATTGGGAAAGTCATGCCCGGTGAACTTTTGTATTGGGAAAGTCATGCCCGGTCAACTTTTGTATTGGGAAAGTCATGCCCGGTGAACTTTTGTATTGGGAAAGTCATGCCCGGTGAACTTTTGTACTGGGAAAGTCATGCCCGGTCAACTTTTGTACTGGGAAAGTCATGCCCGGTGAACTTTTGTACTGGGAAAGTCATGCCCGGTCAACTTTTGTATTGGGAAAGTCATGCCCGGTGATCTTTTGTACTGGGAAAGTCATGCCCGGTGAACTTTTGTATTGGGAAAGTCATGCCCGGTGAACTTTTGTACTGGGAAAGTCATGCCCGGTGAACTTTTGTATTGGGAAAGTCATGCCCGGTGATCTTTTGTACTGGGAAAGTCATGCCCGGTCAACTTTTGTATTGGGAAAGTCATGCCCGGTCAACTTTTGTATTGGGAAAGTCATGCCCGGTGAACTTTTGTATTGGGAAAGTCATGCCCGGTGAACTTTTGTATTGGGAAAGTCATGCCCGGTGAACTTTTGTATTGGGAAAGTCATGCCCGGTCAACTTTTGTATTGGGAAAGTCATGCCCGGTGAACATTTGTACTGGGAAAGTCATGCCCGGTGAACTTTTGTATTGGGAAAGTCATGCCCGGTGAACTTTTGTATTGGGAAAGTCATGCCCGGTGAACTTTTGTATTGGGAAAGTCATGCCCGGTGAACTTTTGTATTGGGAAAGTCATGCCCGGTGAACTTTTGTATTGGAAAAGTCATGCCCGGTGAACTTTTGTTTTGGGAAAGTCATGCCCGTTGATCTTTTGTACTGGGAAAGTCATGCCCGCTGAACTTTTGTATTGGGAAAGTCATGCCCGGTGATCTTTTGTACTGGGAAAGTCATGCCCGGTGAACTTTTGTATGGGAAAAGTCATGCCCGGTGATCTTTTGTACTGGGAAAGTCATGCCCGGTGATCTTTTGTATGGGAAAAGTCATGCCCGGTGATCTTTTGTACTGGGAAAGTCATGCCCGGTCAACTTTTGTATTGGAAAAGTCATGCCCGGTGGACTTTTGTACTGGGAAAGTCATGCTCGGTGAACTTTTGTATTGGGAAAGTCATGCCCGGTGAACTTTTGTATTGGGAAAGTCATGCCCGGTGATCTTTTGTACTGGGAAAGTCATGCCCGGTGAACTTTTGTATTGGGAAAGTCATGCCCGCTGAACTTTTGTATTGGGAAAGTCATGCCCGGTGATCTTTTGTACTGGGAAAGTCATGCCCGGTGAACTTTTGTATGGGAAAAGTCATGCCCGGTGATCTTTTGTACTGGGAAAGTCATGCCCGGTGAACTTTTGTATTGGGAAAGTCATGCCCGGTGATCTTTTGTACTGGGAAAGTCATGCCCGGTGAACTTTTGTATGGGAAAAGTCATGCCCGGTGATCTTTTGTACTGGGAAAGTCATGCCCGGTCAACTTTTGTATTGGGAAAGTCATGCCCGGTGAACATTTGTACTGGGAAAGTCATGCCCGGTGAACTTTTGTATTGGGAAAGTCATGCCCGGTGAACTTTTGTATTGGGAAAGTCATGCCCGGTGAACTTTTGTATTGGGAAAGTCATGCCCGGTCAACTTTTGTATTGGGAAAGTCATGCCCGGTGAACTTTTGTATTGGGAAAGTCATGCCCGGTGAACTTTTGTATTGGGAAAGTCATGCCCGGTGAACTTTTGTATTGGGAAAGTCATGCCCGGTGAACTTTTGTACTGGGAAAAGTCATGCCCGGTGAACTTTTGTATGGGAAAAGTCATGCCCGGTGAACTTTTGTATTGGGAAAGTCATGCCCGGTGATCTTTTGTACTGGGAAAAGTCATACCCGGTGATCTTTTGTACTGGGAAAGTCATGCCCGGTGAACTTTTGTACTGGGAAAGTCATGCCCGGTCAACTTTTGTATTGGGAAAGTCATGCCCGGTCAACTTTTGTATTGGGAAAGTCATGCCCGGTGATCTTTTGTACTGGGAAAGTCATGCCCGGTGAACTTTTGTATTGGGAAAGTCATGCCCGGTGATCTTTTGTACTGGGAAAAGTCATGCCCGGTGATCTTTTGTACTGGGAAAGTCATGCCCGGGGAACTTTTGTATTGGGAAAGTCATGCCCGGTGAACTTTTGTATGGGAAAAGTCATGCCCGGTGAACTTTTGTATTGGGAAAGTCATGCCCGGTGAACTTTTGTATTGGGAAAGTCATGCCCGGTGAACTTTTGTATTGGGAAAGTCATGCCCGGTGAACTTTTGTATTGGGAAAGTCATGCCCGGTGAACTTTTGTATTGGGAAAGTCATGCCCGGTCAACTTTTGTATTGGGAAAGTCATGCCCGGTGAACTTTTGTATTGGGAAAGTCATGCCCGGTGAACTTTTGTACTGGGAAAGTCATGCCCGGTCAACTTTTGTACTGGGAAAGTCATGCCCGGTGAACTTTTGTACTGGGAAAGTCATGCCCGGTCAACTTTTGTATTGGGAAAGTCATGCCCGGTGATCTTTTGTACTGGGAAAGTCATGCCCGGTGAACTTTTGTATTGGGAAAGTCATGCCCGGTGAACTTTTGTACTGGGAAAGTCATGCCCGGTGAACTTTTGTATTGGGAAAGTCATGCCCGGTGAACTTTTGTACTGGGAAAGTCATGCCCGGTCAACTTTTGTATTGGGAAAGTCATGCCCGGTCAACTTTTGTATTGGGAAAGTCATGCCCGGTGAACTTTTGTATTGGGAAAGTCATGCCCGGTGAACTTTTGTATTGGGAAAGTCATGCCCGGTGAACTTTTGTATTGGGAAAGTCATGCCCGGTCAACTTTTGTATTGGGAAAGTCATGCCCGGTGAACATTTGTACTGGGAAAGTCATGCCCGGTGAACTTTTGTATTGGGAAAGTCATGCCCGGTGAACTTTTGTATTGGGAAAGTCATGCCCGGTGAACTTTTGTATTGGGAAAGTCATGCCCGGTGAACTTTTGTATTGGGAAAGTCATGCCCGGTGAACTTTTGTATTGGAAAAGTCATGCCCGGTGAACTCTTGTATTGGGAAAGTCATGCCCGGTGATCTTTTGTACTGGGAAAGTCATGCCCGCTGAACTTTTGTATTGGGAAAGTCATGCCCGGTGATCTTTTGTACTGGGAAAGTCATGCCCGGTGAACTTTTGTATGGGAAAAGTCATGCCCGGTGATCTTTTGTACTGGGAAAGTCATGCCCGGTGATCTTTTGTATGGGAAAAGTCATGCCCGGTGATCTTTTGTACTGGGAAAGTCATGCCCGGTCAACTTTTGTATTGGAAAAGTCATGCCCGGTGGACTTTTGTACTGGGAAAGTCATGCTCGGTGAACTTTTGTATTGGGAAAGTCATGCCCGGTGAACTTTTGTATTGGGAAATTCATGCCCGGTGATCTTTTGTACTGGGAAAGTCATGCCCGGTGAACTTTTGTATTGGGAAAGTCATGCCCGGTGAACTTTTGTATTGGGAAAGTCATGCCCGGTGAAATTTTGTACTGGGAAAGTCATGCCCGGTGAACTTTTGTATTGGGAAAGTCATGCCCGCTGAACTTTTGTATTGGGAAAGTCATGCCCGGTGATCTTTTGTACTGGGAAAGTCATGCCCGGTGAACTTTTGTATGGGAAAAGTCATGCCCGGTGATCTTTTGTACTGGGAAAGTCATGCCCGGTGAACTTTTGTATTGGGAAAGTCATGCCCGGTGATCTTTTGTACTGGGAAAGTCATGCCCGGTGAACTTTTGTATGGGAAAAGTCATGCCCGGTGATCTTTTGTACTGGGAAAGTCATGCCCGGTCAACTTTTGTATTGGAAAAGTCATGCCCGGTGGACTTTTGTACTGGGAAAGTCATGCTCGGTGAACTTTTGTATTGGGGAAGTCATGCCCGGTGAACTTTTGTATTGGAAAAGTCATGCCCGGTGAACTTTTGTATTGGGAAAGTCATGCCCGGTGATCTTTTGTACTGGGAAAGTCATGCCCGGTGATCTTTTGTACTGGGAAAGTCATGCCCGGTCAACTTTTGTACTGGGAAAGTCATGCCCGGTCAACTTTTGTATTGGGAAAGTCATGCCCGGTGAACTTTTGTATTGGGAAAGTCATGCCCGGTGATCTTTTGTATGGGAAAAGTCATGCCCGGTGATCTTTTGTACTGGGAAAGTCATGCCCGGTCAACTTTTGTATTGGGAAAGTCATGCCCGGTGAACTTTTGTACTGGGAAAGTCATGCTCGGTGAACTTTTGTATTGGGAAAGTCATGCCCGGTGAACTTTTGTATTGGGAAAGTCATGCCCGGTGATCTTTTGTACTGGGAAAGTCATACCCGGTGAACTTTTGTATTGGGAAAGTCATGCCCGGTGAACTTTTGTATTGGGAAAGTCATGCCCGGTGAAATTTTGTACTGGGAAAGTCATGCCCGGTGAACTTTTGTATTGGGAAAGTCATGCCCGCTGAACTTTTGTATTGGGAAAGTCATGCCCGGTGATCTTTTGTACTGGGAAAGTCATGCCCGGTGAACTTTTGTATGGGAAAAGTCATGCCCGGTGATCTTTTGTACTGGGAAAGTCATGCCCGGTGAACTTTTGTATTGGGAAAGTCATGCCCGGTGATCTTTTGTACTGGGAAAGTCATGCCCGGTGAACTTTTGTATGGGAAAAGTCATGCCCGGTGAACTTTTGTACTGGGAAAGTCATGCCCGGTGATCTTTTGTACTGGGAAAGTCATGCCCGGTCAACTTTTGTATTGGGAAAGTCATGCCCGGTGAACTTTTGTACTGGGAAATTCATGCCCGGTGAACTTTTGTATTGGGAAAGTCATGCCCGGTGATCTTTTGTACTGGGAAAGTCATGCCCGGTCAACTTTTATATTGG
The DNA here is from genome assembly GCF_047663935.1 of Musca autumnalis. Lineage (NCBI taxonomy): Eukaryota > Metazoa > Arthropoda > Insecta > Diptera > Muscidae > Musca > Musca autumnalis. The sequence goes on from NW_027411701.1 coordinate 186,957, forward strand.
GAAAGTCATGCCCGGTGAACTTTTGCATTGGGAAAGTCATGCCCGGTCAACTTTTGTATTGGGAAAGTCATGCCCGGTCAACTTTTGTATGGGGAAAAGTCATGCCCGGTAAACTTTTGTATTGGGAAAGTCATGCCCGGTGAACTTTTGTATTGGGAAAGTCATGCCCGGTGAACTTTTGTATTGGGAAAGTCATGCCCGCTGATCTTTTGTACTGGGAAAGTCATGCCCGGTGAACTTTTGTATTGGGAAAGTCATGCCCGGTGAACTTTTGTACTGGGAAAGTCATGCCCGGTGAACTTTTGTATGGGAAAAGTCATGCCCGGTGAACTTTTGTATTGGGAAAGTCATGCCCGGTGAACTTTTGTATTGGGAAAGTCATGCCCGGTGAACTTTTGTACTGGGAAAGTCATGCCCGGTGAACTTTTGTATTGGGAAAGTCATGCCCGGTGAACTTTTGTATTGGGAAAGTCATGCCCGGTGATCTTTTGTACTGGGAAAGTCATGCCCGGTGAACTTTTGTATTGGGAAAGTCATGCCCGATGAACTTTTGTACTGGGAAAGTCATGCCCGGTGAACTTTTGTATGGAAAAAGTCATGCCCGGTGAACTTTTGTATTGGGAAAGTCATGCCCGGTGAACTTTTGTATTGGGAAAGTCATGCCCGCTGATCTTTTGTACTGGGAAAGTCATGCCCGGTGAACTTTTGTATTGGGAAAGTCATGCCCGGTGAACTTTTGTACTGGGAAAGTCATGCCCGGTGAACTTTTGTATGGGAAAAGTCATGCCCGGTGAACTTTTGTATTGGGAAAGTCATGCCCGGTGAACTTTTGTATTGGGAAAGTCATGCCCGGTGAACTTTTGTACTGGGAAAGTCATGCCCGGTGATCTTTTGTATGGGAAAAGTCATGCCCGGTGATCTTTTGTACTGGGAAAGTCATGCCCGGTCAACTTTTGTATTGGGAAAGTCATGCCCGGTGAACTTTTGTACTGGGAAAGTCATGCTCGGTGAACTTTTGTATTGGGAAAGTCATGCCCGGTGAACTTTTGTATTGGGAAAGTCATGCCCGGTGATCTTTTGTACTGGGAAAGTCATACCCGGTGAACTTTTGTATTGGGAAAGTCATGCCCGGTGAACTTTTGTATTGGGAAAGTCATGCCCGGTGAAATTTTGTACTGGGAAAGTCATGCCCGGTGAACTTTTGTATTGGGAAAGTCATGCCCGCTGAACTTTTGTATTGGGAAAGTCATGCCCGGTGATCTTTTGTACTGGGAAAGTCATGCCCGGTGAACTTTTGTATGGGAAAAGTCATGCCCGGTGATCTTTTGTACTGGGATAGTCATGCCCGGTGAACTTTTGTATTGGGAAAGTCATGCCCGGTGATCTTTTGTACTGGGAAAGTCATGCCCGGTGAACTTTTGTATGGGAAAAGTCATGCCCGGTGAACTTTTGTACTGGGAAAGTCATGCCCGGTGATCTTTTGTACTGGGAAAGTCATGCCCGGTCAACTTTTGTATGGGGAAAAGTCATGCCCGGTAAACTTTTGTATTGGGAAAGTCATGCCCGGTGAACTTTTGTATTGGGAAAGTCATGCCCGGTGAACTTTTGTATTGGGAAAGTCATGCCCGCTGATCTTTTGTACTGGGAAAGTCATGCCCGGTGAACTTTTGTATTGGGAAAGTCATGCCCGGTGAACTTTTGTACTGGGAAAGTCATGCCCGGTGAACTTTTGTATGGGAAAAGTCATGCCCGGTGAACTTTTGTATTGGGAAAGTCATGCCCGGTGAACTTTTGTATTGGGAAAGTCATGCCCGGTGAACTTTTGTACTGGGAAAGTCATGCCCGGTGAACTTTTGTATTGGGAAAGTCATGCCCGGTGAACTTTTGTATTGGGAAAGTCATGCCCGGTGATCTTTTGTACTGGGAAAGTCATGCCCGGTGAACTTTTGTATTGGGAAAGTCATGACCGGTGAACTTTTGTACTGGGAAAGTCATGCCCGGTGAACTTTTGTATTGGGAAAGTCATGCCCGGTGAACTTTTGTATTGGGAAAGTCATGCCCGGTGATCTTTTGTACTGGGAAAGTCATGCCCGGTGAACTTTTGTATTGGGAAAGTCATGCCCGATGAACTTTTGTACTGGGAAAGTCATGCCCGGTGAACTTTTGTATGGAAAAAGTCATGCCCGGTGAACTTTTGTATTGGGAAAGTCATGCCCGGTGAACTTTTGTATTGGGAAAGTCATGCCCGGTGAACTTTTGTACTGGGAAAGTCATGCCCGGTGAACTTTTGTATTGGGAAAGTCATGCCCGGTGAACTTTTGTATTGGGAAAGTCATGCCCGGTGATCTTTTGTACTGGGAAAGTCATACCCGGTGAACTTTTGTATTGGGAAAGTCATGCCCGGTGAACTTTTGTATTGGGAAAGTCATGCCCGGTGAAATTTTGTACTGGGAAAGTCATGCCCGGTGAACTTTTGTATTGGGAAAGTCATGCCCGCTGAACTTTTGTATTGGGAAAGTCATGCCCGGTGATCTTTTGTACTGGGAAAGTCATGCCCGGTGAACTTTTGTATGGGAAAAGTCATGCCCGGTGATCTTTTGTACTGGGAAAGTCATGCCCGGTGAACTTTTGTATTGGGAAAGTCATGCCCGGTGATCTTTTGTACTGGGAAAGTCATGCCCGGTGAACTTTTGTATGGGAAAAGTCATGCCCGGTGAACTTTTGTACTGGGAAAGTCATGCCCGGTGATCTTTTGTACTGGGAAAGTCATGCCCGGTCAACTTTTGTATTGGGAAAGTCATGCCCGGTGAACTTTTGTACTGGGAAATTCATGCCCGGTGAACTTTTGTATTGGGAAAGCCATGCCCGGTGATCTTTTGTACTGGGAAAGTCATGCCCGGTCAACTTTTATATTGGGAAAGTCATGCCCGGTGAACTTTTGCATTGGGAAAGTCATGCCCGGTCAACTTTTGTATTGGGAAAGTCATGCCCGGTCAACTTTTGTATGGGGAAAAGTCATGCCCGGTAAACTTTTGTATTGGGAAAGTCATGCCCGGTGAACTTTTGTATTGGGAAAGTCATGCCCGGTGAACTTTTGTATTGGGAAAGTCATGCCCGCTGATCTTTTGTACTGGGAAAGTCATGCCCGGTGAACTTTTGTATTGGGAAAGTCATGCCCGGTGAACTTTTGTACTGGGAAAGTCATGCCCGGTGAACTTTTGTATGGGAAAAGTCATGCCCGGTGAACTTTTGTATTGGGAAAGTCATGCCCGGTGAACTTTTGTATTGGGAAAGTCATGCCCGGTGAACTTTTGTACTGGGAAAGTCATGCCCGGTGAACTTTTGTATTGGGAAAGTCATGCCCGGTGAACTTTTGTATTGGGAAAGTCATGCCCGGTGATCTTTTGTACTGGGAAAGTCATGCCCGGTGAACTTTTGTATTGGGAAAGTCATGCCCGATGAACTTTTGTACTGGGAAAGTCATGCCCGGTGAACTTTTGTATGGAAAAAGTCATGCCCGGTGAACTTTTGTATTGGGAAAGTCATGCCCGGTGAACTTTTGTATTGGGAAAGTCATGCCCGGTGAACTTTTGTACTGGGAAAGTCATGCCCGGTGAACTTTTGTACTGGGAAAGTCATGCCCGGTGAACTTTTGTATTGGGAAAGTCATGCCCGGTGAACTTTTGTATTGGGAAAGTCATTCCCGGTGAACTTTTGTACTGGGAAAGTCATGCCCGGTCAACTTTTGTATTGGGAAAGTCATGCCCAGTCAACTTTTGTATGGGAAAAGTCGTGCCCGGTAAACTTTTGTATGGGAAAAGTCATGCCCGGTGAACTTTTGTATTGGGAAAGTCATGCCCGGTGAACTTTTGTATGGGAAAAGTCATGCCCGGTGATCTTTTGTACTGGGAAAGTCATGCCCGGTCAACTTTTGTATGGGAAAAGTCATGCCCGGTGAACTTTTGTATTGGGAAAGTCATGCCCGGTGAACTTTTGTATTGGGAAAGTCATGCCCGGTGAACTTTTGTATTGGGAAAGTCATGCCCGGTGATCTTTTGTACTGGGAAAGTCATGCCCGGTGAACTTTTGTATTGGGAAAGTCATGCCCGGTGAACTTTTGTACTGGGAAAGTCATGCCCGGTGAACTTTTGTATGGGAAAAGTCATGCCCGGTGAACTTTTGTATTGGGAAAGTCATGCCCGGTGAACTTTTGTATTGGGAAAGTCATGCCCGGTGAACTTTTGTACTGGGAAAGTCATGCCCGGTGAACTTTTGTACTGGGAAAGTCATGCCCGGTGAACTTTTGTATTGGGAAAGTCATGCCCGGTGAACTTTTGTATTGGGAAAGTCATGCCCGGTGAACTTTTGTACTGGGAAAGTCATGCCCGGTCAACTTTTGTATTAGGAAAGTCATGCCCGGTGAACTTTTGTATTGGGAAAGTCATGCCCGGTGATCTTTTGTATGGGAAAAGTCATGCCCGGTGATCTTTTGTACTGGGAAAGTCATGCCCGGTCAACTTTTGTATTGGGAAAGTCATGCCCGGTGAACTTTTGTACTGGGAAAGTCATGCTCGGTGAACTTTTGTATTGGGAAAGTCATGCCCGGTGAACTTTTGTATTGGGAAAGTCATGCCCGGTGATCTTTTGTACTGGGAAAGTCATGCCCGGTGAACTTTTGTATTGGGAAAGTCATGCCCGGTGAACTTTTGTATTGGGAAAGTCATGCCCGGTGAAATTTTGTACTGGGAAAGTCATGCCTGGTGAACTTTTGTATTGGGAAAGTCATGCCCGCTGAACTTTTGTACTGGGAAAGTCATGCCCGGTCAACTTTTGTATTGGGAAAGTCATGCCCGGTGAACTTTTGTACTGGGAAAGTCATGCTCGGTGAACTTTTGTATTGGGAAAGTCATGCCCGGTGAACTTTTGTATTGGGAAAGTCATGCCCGGTGATCTTTTGTACTGGGAAAGTCATGCCCGGTGATCTTTTGTATTGGGAAAGTCATGCCCGGCGATCTTTTGTACTGGGAAAGTCATGCCCGGTGAACTTTTGTATGGGAAAAGTCATGCCCGGTGAACTTTTGTACTGGGAAAGTCATGCCCGGTGATCTTTTGTACTGGGAAAGTCATGCCCGGTCAACTTTTGTATTGGGAAAGTCATGCCCGGTGAACTTTTGTACTGGGAAAGTCATGCCCGGTGAACTTTTGTATTGGGAAAGTCATGCCCGGTGAACTTTTGTATTGGGAAAGTCATGCCCGGTGAACTTTTGTACTGGGAAAGTCATGCCCGGTCAACTTTTGTATTGGGAAAGTCATGCCCGGTGAACTTTTGTATTGGGAAAGTCATGCCCGGTGATCTTTTGTATGGGAAAAGTCATGCCCGGTGATCTTTTGTACTGGGAAAGTCATGCCCGGTCAACTTTTGTATTGGGAAAGTCATGCCCGGTGAACTTTTGTACTGGGAAAGTCATGCTCGGTGAACTTTTGTATTGGGAAAGTCATGCCCGGTGAACTTTTGTATTGGGAAAGTCATGCCCGGTGATCTTTTGTACTGGGAAAGTCATGCCCGGTGAACTTTTGTATTGGGAAAGTCATGCCCGGTGAACTTTTGTATTGGGAAAGTCATGCCCGGTGAAATTTTGTACTGGGAAAGTCATGTCCGGTGAACTTTTGTATTGGGAAAGTCATGCCCGCTGAACTTTTGTATTGGGAAAGTCATGCCCGGTGATCTTTTGTACTGGGAAAGTCATGCCCGGTGAACTTTTGTATGGGAAAAGTCATGCCCGGTGATCTTTTGTACTGGGAAAGTCATGCCCGGTGAACTGTTGTATTGGGAAAGTCATGCCCGGTGATCTTTTGTACTGGGAAAGTCATGCCCGGTGAACTTTTGTATGGGAAAAGTCATGCCCGGTGAACTTTTGTACTGGGAAAGTCTTGCCCGGTGATCTTTTGAACTGGAAAAGTCATGCCCGGTCAACTTTTGTATTGGGAAAGTCATGCCCGGTGAACTTTTGTACTGGGAAAGTCATGCCCGGTGAACTTTTGTATTGGGAAAGTCATGTCCGGTGAACTTTTGTATTGGGAAAGTCATGCCCGGTGAACTTTTGTATTGGGAAAGTCATGCCCGGTCAACTTTTGTATTGGGAAAGTCATGCCCGGTGAACTTTTGTATTGGGAAAGTCATGCCCGGTGAACTTTTGTATTGGGAAAGTCATGCCCGGTGATCTTTTGTACTGGGAAAGTCATGCCCGGTGAACTTTTGTATTGGGAAAGTCATGCCCGGTGAACTTTTGTATTGGGAAAGTCATGCCCGGTGAACTTTTGTACTGGGAAAGTCATGCCCGGTCAACTTTTGTATTGGGAAAGTCATGCCCGGTGAACTTTTGTATTGGGAAAGTCATGCCCGGTGATCTTTTGTATGGGAAAAGTCATGCCCGGTGATCTTTTGTACTGGGAAAGTCATGCCCGGTCAACTTTTGTATTGGGAAAGTCATGCCCGGTGAACTTTTGTACTGGGAAAGTCATGCTCGGTGAACTTTTGTATTGGGAAAGTCATGCCCGGTGAACTTTTGTATTGGGAAAGTCATGCCCGGTGATCTTTTGTACTGGGAAAGTCATGCCCGGTGAACTTTTGTATTGGGAAAGTCATGCCCGGTGAACTTTTGTATTGGGAAAGTCATGCCCGGTGAAATTTTGTACTGGGAAAGTCATGCCCGGTGAACTTTTGTATTGGGAAAGTCATGCCCGCTGAACTTTTGTATTGGGAAAGTCATGCCCGGTGATCTTTTGTACTGGGAAAGTCATGCCCGGTGAACTTTTGTATGGGAAAAGTCATGCCCGGTGATCTTTTGTACTGGGAAAGTCATGCCCGGTGAACTGTTGTATTGGGAAAGTCATGCCCGGTGATCTTTTGTACTGGGAAAGTCATGCCCGGTGAACTTTTGTATGGGAAAGGTCATGCCCGGTGAACTTTTGTACTGGGAAAGTCATGCCCGGTGATCTTTTGTACTGGAAAAGTCATGCCCGGTAAACTTTTGTATTGGGAAAGTCATGCCCGGTGAACTTTTGTTCTGGGAAAGTCATGCCCGGTGAACTTTTGTATTGGGAAAGTCATGCCCGGTGAACTTTTGTACTGGGAAAGTCATGCCCGGTCAACTTTTGTATTGGGAAAGTCATGCCCGGTGAACTTTTGTATTGGGAAAGTCATGCCCGGTGATCTTTTGTATGGGAAAAGTCATGCCCGGTGATCTTTTGTACTGGGAAAGTCATGCCCGGTCAACTTTTGTATTGGGAAAGTCATGCCCGGTGAACTTTTGTACTGGGAAAGTCATGCTCGGTGAACTTTTGTATTGGGAAAGTCATGCCCGGTGAACTTTTGTATTGGGAAAGTCATGCCCGGTGATCTTTTGTACTGGGAAAGTCATGCCCGGTGAACTTTTGTATTGGGAAAGTCATGCCCGGTGAACTTTTGTATTGGGAAAGTCATGTCCGGTGAACTTTTGTATTGGGAAAGTCATGCCCGGTGAACTTTTGTATTGGGAAAGTCATGCCCGGTGAACTTTTGTATTGGGAAAGTCATGCCCGGTGAACTTTTGTACTGGGAAAGTCATGCCCGGTGATCTTTTGTACTGGGAAAGTCATGCCCGGTCAACTTTTGTATTGGGAAAGTCATGCCCGGTGAACTTTTGTACTGGGAAAGTCATGCTCGGTGAACTTTTGTATTGGGAAAGTCATGCCCGGTGAACTTTTGTATTGGGAAAGTCATGCCCGGTGATCTTTTGTACTGGGAAATTCATGCCCGGTGATCTTTTGTACTGGGAAAGTCATGCCCGGTCAACTTTTGTATTGGGAAAGTCATGCCCGGTGAACTTTTGTACTGGGAAAGTCATGCTCGGTGAACTTTTGTATTGGGAAAGTCATGCCCGGTGAACTTTTGTATTGGGAAAGTCATGCCCGGTGATCTTTTGTACTGGGAAAGTCATGCCCGGTGAACTTTTGTATTGGGAAAGTCATGCCCGGTGAACTTTTGTATTGGGAAAGTCATGTCCGGTGAACTTTTGTATTGGGAAAGTCATGCCCGGTGAACTTTTGTATTGGGAAAGTCATGCCCGGTGAACTTTTGTATTGGGAAAGTCATGCCCGGTGAACTTTTGTACTGGGAAAGTCATGCCCGGTGATCTTTTGTACTGGGAAAGTCATGCCCGGTCAACTTTTGTATTGGGAAAGTCATGCCCGGTGAACTTTTGTACTGGGAAAGTCATGCTCGGTGAACTTTTGTATTGGGAAAGTCATGCCCGGTGAACTTTTGTATTGGGAAAGTCATGCCCGGTGATCTTTTGTACTGGGAAATTCATGCCCGGTGATCTTTTGTACTGGGAAAGTCATGCCCGGTCAACTTTTGTATTGGGAAAGTCATGCCCGGTGAACTTTTGTACTGGGAAAGTCATGCTCGGTGAACTTTTGTATTGGGAAAGTCATGCCCGGTGAACTTTTGTATTGGGAAAGTCATGCCCGGTGATCTTTTGTACTGGGAAAGTCATGCCCGGTGAACTTTTGTATTGGGAAAGTCATGCCCGGTGAACTTTTGTATTGGGAAAGTCATGCCCGGTGAAATTTTGTACTGGGAAAGTCATGCCCGGTGAACTTTTGTATTGGGAAAGTCATGCCCGCTGAACTTTTGTATTGGGAAAGTCATGCCCGGTGATCTTTTGTACTGGGAAAGTCATGCCCGGTGAACTTTTGTACGGGAAAAGTCATGCCCGGTGATCTTTTGTACTGGGAAAGTCATGCCCGGTGAACTGTTGTATTGGGAAAGTCATGCCCGGTGATCTTTTGTACTGGGAAAGTCATGCCCGGTGAACTTTTGTATGGGAAAAGTCATGCCCGGTGAACTTTTGCACTGGGAAAGTCGTGCCCGGTGATCTTTTGAACTGGAAAAGTCATGCCCGGTCAACTTTTGTATTGGGAAAGTCATGCCCGGTGAACTTTTGTACTGGGAAAGTCATGCCCGGTGAACTTTTGTATTGGGAAAGTCATGTCCGGTGAACTTTTGTATTGGGAAAGTCATGCCCGGTGAACTTTTGTATTGGGAAAGTCATGCCCGGTCAACTTTTGTATTGGGAAAGTCATGCCCGGTGAACTTTTGTATTGGGAAAGTCATGCCCGGTGAACTTTTGTATTGGAAAGTCATGCCCGGTGATCTTTTGTACTGGGAAAGTCATGCCCGGTGAACTTTTGTATTGGGAAAGTCATGCCCGGTGAACTTTTGTATTGGGAAAGTCATGCCCGGTGAACTTTTGTACTGGGAAAGTCATGCCCGGTCAACTTTTGTATTGGGAAAGTCATGCCCGGTGAACTTTTGTATTGGGAAAGTCATGCCAGGTGAACTTTTGTATTGGGAAAGTCATGCCCGGTGAACTTTTGTATTGGGAAAGTCATGCCCGGTGAACTTTTGTATTGGGAAAGTCATGCCCGGTGAAATTTTGTACTGGGAAAGTCATGCCCGGTGAACTTTTGTATTGGGAAAGTCATGCCCGCTGAACTTTTGTATTGGGAAAGTCATGCCCGGTGATCTTTTGTACTGGGAAAGTCATGCCCGGTGAACTTTTGTATGGGAAAAGTCATGCCCGGTGATCTTTTGTACTGGGAAAGTCATGCCCGGTGAACTGTTGTATTGGGAAAGTCATGCCCGGTGATCTTTTGTACTGGGAAAGTCATGCCCGGTGAACTTTTGTATGGGAAAAGTCATGCCCGGTGAACTTTTGTACTGGGAAAGTCATGCCCGGTGATCTTTTGTACTGGAAAAGTCATGCCCGGTAAACTTTTGTATTGGGAAAGTCATGCCCGGTGAACTTTTGTACTGGGAAAGTCATGCCCGGTGAACTTTTGTATTGGGAAAGTCATGCCCGGTGAACTTTTGTACTGGGAAAGTCATGCCCGGTCAACTTTTGTATTGGGAAAGTCATGCCCGGTGAACTTTTGTATTGGGAAAGTCATGCCCGGTGATCTTTTGTATGGGAAAAGTCATGCCCGGTGATCTTTTGTACTGGGAAAGTCATGCCCGGTCAACTTTTGTATTGGGAAAGTCATGCCCGGTGAACTTTTGTACTGGGAAAGTCATGCTCGGTGAACTTTTGTATTGGGAAAGTCATGCCCGGTGAACTTTTGTATTGGGAAAGTCATGCCCGGTGATCTTTTGTACTGGGAAAGTCATGCCCGGTGAACTTTTGTATTGGGAAAGTCATGCCCGGTGAACTTTGTATTGGGAAAGTCATGCCCGGTGAAATTTTGTACTGGGAAAGTCATGCCCGGTGAACTTTTGTATTTGGAAAGTCATGCCCGCTGAACTTTTGTATTGGGAAAGTCATGCCCGGTGATCTTTTGTACTGGGAAAGTCATGCCCGGTGAACTTTTGTATGGGAAAAGTCATGCCCGGTGATCTTTTGTACTGGGAAAGTCATGCCCGGTGAACTGTTGTATTGGGAAAGTCATGCCCGGTGATCTTTTGTACTGGGAAAGTCATGCCCGGTGAACTTTTGTATGGGAAAAGTCATGCCCGGTGAACTTTTGTACTGGGAAAGTCATGCCCCGGTGATCTTTTGTACTGGAAAAGTCATGCCCGGTCAACTTTTGTATTGGGAAAGTCATGCCCGGTGAACTTTTGTACTGGGAAAGTCATGCCCGGTGAACTTTTGTATTGGGAAAAGTCATGCCCGGTGATCTTTTGTACTGGGAAAGTCATGCCCGGTCAACTTTTATATTGGGAAAGTCAGGCCCGGTGAACTTTTGTACTGGGAAAGTCATGCCCGGTGAACTTTTGTATTGGGAAAGTCATGTCCGGTGAACTTTTGTATTGGGAAAGTCATGCCGGTGAACTTTTGTATTGGGAAAGTCATGCCCGGTCAACTTTTGTATTGGGAAAGTCATGCCCGGTGAACTTTTGTATTGGGGAAAGTCATGCCCGGTGATCTTTGTACTGGAAAGTCATGCCCGGTGAACTTTTGTATTGGGAAAGTCATGCCCGGTCAACTTTTGTATTGGGAAAGTCATGCCCGGTGAACTTTTGTGTTGGGAAAGTCATGCCCCGGTGATCTTTTGTACTGGGAAAGTCATGCCCGGTGGAACTTTTGTATTGGGAAAGTCATGCCCGGTCAACTTTTGTATTGGGAAAGTCATGCCCGGTGAACTTTTGTATTGGGAAAGTTATGCCCGGTGATCTTTTGTACTGGGAAAGTCATGCCCGGTGAACTTTTGTATGGGAAAAGTCATGCCCGGTGATCTTTTGTACTGGGAAAGTCATGCCCGGTGAACTTTTGTATTGGGAAAGTCATGCCCGGTGAACTTTTGTATTGGGAAAGTCATGCCCGGTGAACTTTTGTATGGGAAAAGTCATGCCCGGTGAACTTTTGTATTGTGAAAGTCATGCCCTGTGAACTTTTGTATTGGGAAAGTCATGCCCGGTGAACTTTTGTATTGGGAAAGTCATGCCCGGTGAACTTTTGTACTGGGAAAGTCATGCCCGGTGAACTTTTGTATTGGGAAAGTCATGCCCGGTGAACTTTTGTACTGGGAAAGTCATGCCAGGTGAACTTTTGTATTGGGAAAGTCATGCCCGGTGAACTTTTGTATTGGAAAACTCATGCCCGGTGATCTTTTGTACTGGGAAAGTCATGCCCGGTCAACTTTTGTATTGGGAAAGTCATGCCCGGTGATCTTTTGTATTGGGAAAGTCATGCCCGGTGATCTTTTGTACTGGGAAAGTCATGCCCGGTCAACTTTTATATTGGGAAAGTCATGCCCGGTGATCTTTTGTATTGGGAAAGTCATGCCCGGTGAACTTTTGTATTGGGAAAGTCATGCCCGGTGAACTTTTGTATTGAGAAAGTCATGCCCGGTGAACTTTTGTATTGGGAAAGTCATGCCCGGTGAACTTTTGTATTGGGAAAGTCATGCCCGGTGAACTTTTGTATTGGGAAAGTCATGCCCGGTGAACTTTTGTACTGGGAAAGTCATGCCCGGTGAACTTTTGTATTAGGAAAGTCATGCCCGGTGAACTTTTGTATTGGGAAAGTCATGCCCGGTGAACTTTTGTATTGGGAAAGTCATGCCCGGTGAACTTTTGTACTGGGAAAGTCATGCCCGGTGAACTTTAGTACTGGGAAAGTCATGCCCGGTCAACTTTTGTATTGGGAAAGTCATGCCCGATGATCTTTTGTACTGGGAAAGTCATGCCCGGTGAACTTTTGTACTGGGAAAGTCATGCACGGTCAACTTTTGTATTGGGAAAGTCATGCCCGGTGATCTTTTGTACTGGGAAAGTCATGCCCGGTGAACTTTTGTATGGGAAAAGTCATGCCCGGTGAACTTTTGTATGGGAAAAGTCATGCCCGGTGAACCTTTGTATTGGGAAAGTCATGCCCGGTGAACTTTTGTATTGGGAAAGTCATGCCCGGTGAACTTTTGTATTGGGAAAGTCATGCCCGGTGAACTTTTGTATTGGGAAAGTCATGCCCGGTGAACTTTTGTATGGGAAAAGTCATGCCCGGTGAACTTTTGTATTGGGAAAGTCATGCCCGGTCAACTTTTGTATTGGGAAAGTCATGCCCGGTGATCTTTTGTACTGGGAAAGTCATGCCCGGTGAACTTTTGTATTGGGAAAGTCATGCCCGGTGAACTTTTGTATTGGGAAAGTCATGCCCGGTGAACTTTTGTATTGGGAAAGTCATGCCCGGTGAACTTTTGTATTGGGAAAGTCATGCCCGGTGAACTTTTGTATTGGGAAAGTCATGCCCGGTGAACTTTTGTACTGGGAAAGTCATGCCCGGTGAACTTTTGTATTGGGAAAGTCATGCCCGGTGAACTTTTGTATTGGGAAAGTCATGCCCGGTGAACTTTTGTATGGGAAAAGTCATGCCCGGTCAACTTTTGTATTGGGAAAGTCATGCCCGGTCAACTTTTGTATTGGGAAAGTCATGCCCGGTGATCTTTTGTACTGGGAAAGTCATGCCCGGTGAACTTTTGTATTGGGAAAGTCATGCCCGGTGAACTTTTGTATTGGGAAAGTCATGCCCGGTGAACTTTTGTATTGGGAAAGTCATGCCCGGTGCAGTTTTGTATGGGAAAAGTCATGCCCGGTGAACTTTTGTATTGGGAAAGTCATGCCCGGTCAACTTTTGTATTGGGAAAGTCATGCCCGGTGATCTTTTGTACTGGGAAAGTCATGCCCGGTGAACTTTTGTATTGGGAAAGTCATGCCCGGTGAACTTTTGTATTGGGAAAGTCATGCCCGGTGAACCTTTGTATTGGGAAAGTCATGCCCGGTGAACTTTTGTATTGGGAAAGTCATGCCCGGTGAACTTTTGTATTGGGAAAGTCATTCCCGGTGAACTTTTGTACTGGGAAAGTCATGCCCGGTGTACTTTTTGTATTGGGAAAGTCATGCCCGGTGAACTTTTGTATTGGGAAAGTCATGCCCGGTGAACTTTTGTATGGGAAAAGTCATGTCCGGTGAACTTTTGTATTGGGAAAGTCATGCCCGGTCAACTTTTGTATTGGGAAAGTCATGCCCGGTGATCTTTTGTACTGGGAAAGTCATGCCCGGTGAACTTTTGTATTGGGAAAGTCATGCCCGGTGAACTTTTGTATTGTTAAAGTCATGCCCGGTGAACTTTTGTATTGGGAAAGTCATGCCCGGTGAACTTTTGTATTGGGAAAGTCATGCCCGGTGAACTTTTGTATTGGGAAAGTCATGCCCGGTCAACTTTTGTATTGGGAAAGTCATGTCCGGTGAACTTTTGTATTGGGAAAGTCATGCCCGGTCAACTTTTGTATTAGGAAAGTCATGCCCGGTGAACTTTTGTACTGGGATAGTCATGCCCGGTGAACTTTTGTATTGGGAAAGTCATGCCCGGTGAACTTTTGTATTGGGAAAGTCATGCCCGGTGAACTTTTGTATTGGGAAAGTCATGTCCGGTGAACTTTTGTATTGGGAAAGTCATGCCCGGTGATCTTTTGTACTGGGAAAGTCATGCCCGGTGAACTTTTGTATTGGGAAAGTCATGCCCGGTCAACTTTTGTATTGGGAAAGTCATGCCCGGTCAACTTTTGTATTGGGAAAGTCATGCCCGGTGAACTTTTGTATTGGGAAAGTCATGCCTGGTGAACTTTTGTATTGGGAAAGTCATGCCCGGCCAACTTTTGTATTGGGAAAGTCATGCCCGGTCAACTTTTGTATTGGGAAAGTCATGCCCGGTGATCTTTTGTACTGGGAAAGTCATGCCCGGTGAACTTTTGTATTGGGAAAGTCATGCCCGGTGAACTTTTGTATTGGGAAAGTCATGCCCGGTGAACTTTTGTATGGGAAAAGTCATGCCCGGTCAACTTTTGTATTGGGAAAGTCATGCCCGGTGATCTTTTGTATTGGGAAAGTCATGCCCGGTGAACTTTTGTATGGGAAAAGTCATGCCCGGTGAACTTTTGTATTGGGAAAGTCATGCCCGGTGAACATTTGTATGGGAATAGTCATGCCCGGTGAACTTTTGTATGGGAAAAGTCATGCCCGGTGAACTTTTGTATTGGGAAAGTCATGCCCGGTGAACTTTTGTATTGGGAAAGTCATGCCCGGTGAACTTTTGTATTGGGAAAGTCATGCCCGGTGAACTTTTGTACTGGGAAAGTCATGCCCGGTGAACTTTTGTATTGGGAAAGTCATGCCCGGTAAACTTTTGTATTGGGAAAGTCATGCCCGGTGAACATTTGTACTGGGAAAGGCATGCCCGGTCAACTTTTGTATTGGGAAAGTCATGCCCGGTGATCTTTTGTACTGGGAAAGTCATGCCCGGTGAACTTTTGTATTGGGAAAGTCATGCCCGGTCAACTTTTGTATTGGGAAAGTCATGCCCGGTGAACTTTTGTATTGGGAAAGTCATGCCCGGTCAACTTTTGTATTGGGAAAGTCATGCCCGGTGAACTTTTGTATTGGGAAAGTCATGCCCGGTGAACTTTTGTACTGGGAAAGTCATGCCCGGTGAACTTTTGTATTGGGAAAGTCATGCCCGGTGAAGTTTTGTATTGGGAAAGTCATGCCCGGTGAACTTTTGTATGGGAAAAGTCATGCCCGGTGAACTTTTGTATTGGGAAAGTCATGCCCGGTCAACTTTTGTATTGGGAAAGTCATGCCCGGTGAACTTTTGTATTGGGAAAGTCATGCCCGGTCAACTTTTGTATTGGGAAAGTCATGCCCGGTGAACTTTTGTATTGGGAAAGTCATGCCCGGTCAACTTTTGTATTGGGAAAGTCATGCCCGGTGAACTTTTGTATTGGGAAAGTCATGCCCGGTGAACTTTTGTACTGGGAAAGTCATGCCCGGTGAACTTTTGTATTGGGAAAGTCATGCCCGGTGAACTTTTGTATGGGAAAAGTCATGCCCGGTGAACTTTTGTATTGGGAAAGTCATGCCCGGTCAACTTTTGTATTGGGAAAGTCATGCCCGGTGATCTTTTGTACTGGGAAAGTCATGCCCGGTGAACTTTTGTATTGGGAAAGTCATGCCCGGTGAACTTTTGTATTGGGAAAGTCATGCCCGGTGAACTTTTGTATTGGGAAAGTCATGCCCGGTGAACTTTTGTATTGGGAAAGTCATGCCCGGTGAACTTTTGTATTGGGAAAGTCATGCCCGGTCAACTTTTGTATTGGGAAAGTCATGCCCGGTGAACTTTTGTATTGGGAAAGTCATGCCCGGTCAACTTTTGTATTAGGAAAGTCATGCCCGGTGAACTTTTGTACTGGGAAAGTCATTCCCGGTGAACTTTTGTATTGGGAAAGTCATGCCCGGTGAACTTTTGTATTGGGAAAGTCATGCCCGGTGAACTTTTGTATTGGGAAAGTCATGCCCGGTGAACTTTTGTATTGGGAAAGTCATGCCCGGTGATCTTTTGTACTGGGAAAGTCATGCCCGGTGAACTTTTGTATTGGGAAAGTCATGCCCGGTCAACTTTTGTATTGGGAAAGTCATGCCCGGTCAACTTTTGTACTGGGAAAGTCATGCCCGGTGAACTTTTGTATTGGGAAAGTCATGCCCGGTGAACTTTTGTATTGGGAAAGTCATGCCCGGCCAACTTTTGTATTGGGAAAGTCATGCCCGGTCAACTTTTGTATTGGGAAAGTCATGCCCGGTGATCTTTTGTACTGGGAAAGTCATGCCCGGTGAACTTTTGTATTGGGAAAGTCATGCCCGGTGAACTTTTGTATTGGGAAAGTCATGCCCGGTGAACTTTTGTATGGGAAAAGTCATGCCCGGTCAACTTTTGTATTGGGAAAGTCATGCCCGGTGATCTTTTGTATTGGGAAAGTCATGCCCGGTGAACTTTTGTATGGGAAAAGTCATGCCCGGTGAACTTTTGTATTGGGAAAGTCATGCCCGGTGAACATTTGTATGGGAAAAGTCATGCCCGGTGAACTTTTGTATGGGAAAAGTCATGCCCGGTGAACTTTTGTATTGGGAAAGTCATGCCCGGTGAACTTTTGTATTGGGAAAGTCATGCCCGGTGAACTTTTGTATTGGGAAAGTCATGCCCGGTGATCTTTTGTACTGGGAAAGTCATGCCCGGTCAACTTTTGTATTAGGAAAGTCATGCCCGGTGAACTTTTGTACTGGGAAAGTCATTCCCGGTGAACTTTTGTATTGGGAAAGTTATGCCCGGTGAACTTTTGTATTGGGAAAGTCATGCCCGGTGAACTTTTGTATTGGGAAAGTCATGCCCGGTGAACTTTTGTATTGGGAAAGTCATGCCCGGTGATCTTTTGTACTGGGAAAGTCATGCCCGGTGAACTTTTGTATTGGGAAAGTCATGCCCGGTCAACTTTTGTATTGGGAAAGTCATGCCCGGTCAACTTTTGTACTGGGAAAGTCATGCCCGGTGAACTTTTGTATTGGGAAAGTCATGCCCGGTGAACTTTTGTATTGGGAAAGTCATGCCCGGCCAACTTTTGTATTGGGAAAGTCATGCCCGGTCAACTTTTGTATTGGGAAAGTCATGCCCGGTGATCTTTTGTACTGGGAAAGTCATGCCCGGTGAACTTTTGTATTGGGAAAGTCATGCCCGGTGAACTTTTGTATTGGGAAAGTCATGCCCGGTGAACTTTTGTATGGGAAAAGTCATGCCCGGTCAACTTTTGTATTGGGAAAGTCATGCCCGGTGATCTTTTGCATTGGGAAAGTCATGCCCGGTGAACTTTTGTATGGGAAAAGTCATGCCCGGTGAACTTTTGTATTGGGAAAGTCATGCCCGGTGAACATTTGTATGGGAAAAGTCATGCCCGGTGAACTTTTGTATGGGAAAAGTCATGCCCGGTGAACTTTTGTATTGGGAAAGTCATGCCCGGTGAACTTTTGTATTGGGAAAGTCATGCCCGGTGAACTTTTGTATTGGGAAAGTCATGCCCGGTGATCTTTTGTACTGGGAAAGTCATGCCCGGTGAACTTTTGTATTGGGAAAGTCATGCCCGGTAAACTTTTGTATTGGGAAAGTCATGCCCGGTGAACATTTGTACTGGGAAAGTCATGCCCGGTCAACTTTTGTATTGGGAAAGTCATGCCCGGTGATCTTTTGTACTGGGAAAGTCATGCCCGGTGAACTTTTGTATTGGGAAAGTCATGCCCGGTGAACTTTTGTATTGGGAAAGTCATGCCCGGTGAACATTTGTACTGGGAAAGTCATGCCGGTCAACTTTTGTATTGGGAAAGTCATGCCCGGTGATCTTTTGTACTGGGAAAGTCATGCCCGGTGAACTTTTGTATTGGGAAAGTCATGCCCGGTGATCTTTTGTACTGGGAAAGTCATGCCCGGTGAACTTTTGTATTGGGAAAGTCATGCCCGGTGAACTTTTGTATTGGGAAAGTCATGCCCGGTGAACTTTTGTATTGGGAAAGTCATGCCCGGTGAACTTTTGTATTGGGAAAGTCATGCCCGGTGAACTTTTGTATTGGGAAAGTCATGCCCGGTGAACTTTTGTATTGGGAAAGTCATGCCCGGTGATCTTTTGTACTGGGAAAGTCATGCCCGGTGAACTTTTGTATGGGAAAAGTCATGCCCGGTGAACTTTTGTATTGGGAAAGTCATGCCCGGTGATCTTTTGTATTGGGAAAGTCATGCCCGGTGAACATTTGTACTGGGAAAGTCATGCCCGGTCAACTTTTGTATTGGGAAAGTCATGCCCGGTGATCTTTTGTACTGGGAAAGTCATGCCCGGTGAACTTTTGTATTGGGAAAGTCATGTCCGGTGAACTTTTGTATTGGGAAAGTCATGCCCGGTGAACTTTTGTATTTTGAAAGTCATGCCCGGTGAACTTTTGTATTGGGAAAGTCATGCCCGGTGAACTTTTGTATTGGGAAAGTCATGCCCGGTGAACGTTTGTATGGGAAAAGTCATGCCCGGTGAACTTTTGTATTGGGAAAGTTATGCCCGGTGAACTTTTGTATGGGAAAGTCATGCCCGGTGATCTTTTGTACTGGGAAAGTCATGCCCGGTGATCTTTTGTACTGGGAAAGTCACGCCCGGTGAACTTTTGTACTGGGAAAGTCATGCCCGGTGAACTTTTGTATTGGGAAAGTCATGCCCGGTGAACTTTTGTATTGGGAAAGTCATGCCCGGTGAACTTTTGTATTGGGAAAGTCATTCCCGGTGAACATTTGTACTGGGAAAGTCATGCCCGGTCAACTTTTGTATTGGGAAAGTCATGCCCGGTGATCTTTTGTACTGGGAAAGTCATGCCCGGTGAACTTTTGTATTGGGAAAGTCATGCCCGGTGAACTTTTGTATTGGGAAAGTCATGCCCGGTGAACTTTTGTATTGGGAAAGTCATGCCCGGTGAACTTTTGTATTGGGAAAGTCATGCCCGGTGAACTTTTGTATTGGGAAAGTCATGCCCGGTGAACTTTTGTATGGGAAAAGTCATGCCCGGTGAACTTTTGTATTGGGAAAGTCATGCCCGGTGAACTTTTGTATTGGGAAAGTCATGCCCGGTGATCTTTTGTACTGGGAAAGTAATGCCCGGTGAACTTTTGTATGGGAAAAGTCATGCCCGGTGAACTTTTGTATTGGGAAAGTCATGCCCGGTGATCTTTTGTATTGGGAAAGTCATGCCCGGTGAACTTTTGTATTGGGAAAGTCATGCCCGGTGAACTTTTGTATGGAAAAGTCATGCCCGGTGAACTTTTGTATTGGGAAAGTCATGCCCGGTGATCTTTTGTACTGGGAAAGTCATGCCCGGTGAACTTTTGTATTGGGAAAGTCATGCCCGGTGAACTTTTGTATGGGAAAAGTCATGCCCGGTGAACTTTTGTATTGGGAAAGTCATGCCCGGTGAACTTTTGTATTGGGAAAGTCATGCCCGGTGAACTTTTGTATTGGGAAAGTCATGCCCGGTGAACTTTTGTATTGGGAAAGTCATGCCCGGTGATCTTTTGTACTGGGAAAGTCATGCCCGGTGAACTTTTGTATGGGAAAAGTCATGCCCGGTGATCTTTTGTACTGGGAAAGTCATGCCCGGTCAACTTTTGTATGGGAAAAGTCATGCCCGGTCAACTTTTGTATTGGGAAAGTCATGCCCGGTCAACTTTTGTATTAGGAAAGTCATGCCCGGTGAACTTTTGTACTGGGAAAGTCATGCCCGGTGATCTTTTGTATTGGGAAAGTCATGCCCGGTGAACTTTTGTATTGGGAAAGTCATGCCCGGTGAACTTTTGTATGGGAAAAGTCATGCCCGGTGAACTTTTGTATTGGGAAAGTCATGCCCGGTGAACTTTTGTATTGGGAAAGTCATGCCCGGTGAACTTTTGTATTGGGAAAGTCATGCCCGGTGAACTTTTGTATTGGGAAAGTCATGCCCGGTGAACTTTTGTATTGGGAAAGTCATGCCCGGTGAACATTTGTATTGGGAAAGTCATGCCCGGTGATCTTTTGTACTGGGAAAGTCATGCCCGGTGAACTTTTGTATGGGAAAAGTCATGCCCGGTGAACTTTTGTTTTGGGAAAGTCATGCCCGGTGAACTTTTGTATTGGGAAAGTCATGCCCGGTGAACTTTTGTATTGGGAAAGTCATGCCCGGTGATCTTTTGTACTGGGAAAGTCATGCCCGGTGAACTTTTGTATTGGGAAAGTCATGCCCGGTAAACTTTTGTATTGGGAAAGTCATGCCCGGTGAACATTTGTACTGGGAAAGTCATGCCCGGTCAACTTTTGTATTGGGAAAGTCATGCCCGGTGATCTTTTGTACTGGGAAAGTCATGCCCGGTGAACTTTTGTATTGGGAAAGTCATGCCCGGTGAACTTTTGTATTGGGAAAGTCATGCCCGGTGAACATTTGTACTGGGAAAGTCATGCCCGGTCAACTTTTGTATTGGGAAAGTCATGCCCGGTGATCTTTTGTACTGGGAAAGTCATGCCCGGTGAACTTTTGTATTGGGAAAGTCATGCCCGGTGATCTTTTGTACTGGGAAAGTCATGCCCGGTGAACTTTTGTATTGGGAAAGTCATGCCCGGTGAACTTTTGTATTGGGAAAGTCATGCCCGGTGAACTTTTGTATTGGGAAAGTCATGCCCGGTGAACTTTTGTATTGGGAAAGTCATGCCCGGTGAACTTTTGTATTGGGAAAGTCATGCCCGGTGATCTTTTGTACTGGGAAAGTCATGCCCGGTGAACTTTTGTATGGGAAAAGTCATGCCCGGTGAACTTTTGTATTGGGAAAGTCATGCCCGGTGATCTTTTGTATTGGGAAAGTCATGCCCGGTGAACATTTGTACTGGGAAAGTCATGCCCGGTCAACTTTTGTATTGGGAAAGTCATGCCCGGTGATCTTTTGTACTGGGAAAGTCATGCCCGGTGAACTTTTGTATTGGGAAAGTCATGTCCGGTGAACTTTTGTATTGGGAAAGTCATGCCCGGTGAACTTTTGTATTTTGAAAGTCATGCCCGGTGAACTTTTGTATTGGGAAAGTCATGCCCGGTGAACTTTTGTATTGGGAAAGTCATGCCCGGTGAACTTTTGTATGGGAAAAGTCATGCCCGGTGAACTTTTGTATTGGGAAAGTTATGCCCGGTGAACTTTTGTATGGGAAAGTCATGCCCGGTGATCTTTTGTACTGGGAAAGTCATGCCCGGTGATCTTTTGTACTGGGAAAGTCATGCCCGGTGAACTTTTGTACTGGGAAAGTCATGCCCGGTGAACTTTTGTATTGGGAAAGTCATGCCCGGTGAACTTTTGTATTGGGAAAGTCATGCCCGGTGAACTTTTGTATTGGGAAAGTCATTCCCGGTGAACATTTGTACTGGGAAAGTCATGCCCGGTCAACTTTTGTATTGGGAAAGTCATGCCCGGTGATCTTTTGTACTGGGAAAGTCATGCCCGGTGAACTTTTGTATTGGGAAAGTCATGCCCGGTGAACTTTTGTATTGGGAAAGTCATGCCCGGTGAACTTTTGTATTGGGAAAGTCATGCCCGGTGAACTTTTGTATTGGGAAAGTCATGCCCGGTGAACTTTTGTATTGGGAAAGTCATGCCCGGTGAACTTTTGTATGGGAAAAGTCATGCCCGGTGAACTTTTGTATTGGGAAAGTCATGCCCGGTGAACTTTTGTATTGGGAAAGTCATGCCCGGTGATCTTTTGTACTGGGAAAGTAATGCCCGGTGAACTTTTGTATGGGAAAAGTCATGCCCGGTGAACTTTTGTATTGGGAAAGTCATGCCCGGTGATCTTTTGTATTGGGAAAGTCATGCCCGGTGAACTTTTGTATTGGGAAAGTCATGCCCGGTGAACTTTTGTATGGAAAAGTCATGCCCGGTGAACTTTTGTATTGGGAAAGTCATGCCCGGTGATCTTTTGTACTGGGAAAGTCATGCCCGGTGAACTTTTGTATTGGGAAAGTCATGCCCGGTGAACTTTTGTATGGGAAAAGTCATGCCCGGTGAACTTTTGTATTGGGAAAGTCATGCCCGGTGAACTTTTGTATTGGGAAAGTCATGCCCTGTGAACTTTTGTATTGGGAAAGTCATGTCCGGTGAACTTTTGTATTGGGAAAGTCATGCCCGGTGAACTTTTGTATTGGGAAAGTCATGCCCGGTGAACTTTTGTATTGGGAAAGTCATGCCCGGTGATCTTTTGTACTGGGAAAGTCATGCCCGGTGAACTTTTGTATGGGAAAAGTCATGCCCGGTGATCTTTTGTACTGGGAAAGTCATGCCCGGTCAACTTTTGTATGGGAAAAGTCATGCCCGGTGAACTTTTGTATTGGGAAAGTCATGCCCGGTCAACTTTTGTATTAGGAAAATCATGCCCGGTGAACTTTTGTACTGGGAAAGTCATGCCCGGTGATCTTTTGTATTGGGAAAGTCATGCCCGGTGAACTTTTGTATTGGGAAAGTCATGCCCGGTGAACTTTTGTATGGGAAAAGTCATGCCCGGTGAACTTTTGTATTGGGAAAGTCATGCCCGGTGAACTTTTGTATTGGGAAAGTCATGCCCGGTGAACTTTTGTATTGGGAAAGTCATGCCCGGTGAACTTTTGTATTGGGAAAGTCATGCCCGGTGAACTTTTGTATTGGGAAAGTCATGCCCGGTGAACATTTGTATTGGGAAAGTCATGCCCGGTGATCTTTTGTACTGGGAAAGTCATGCCCGGTGAACTTTTGTATGGGAAAAGTCATGCCCGGTGAACTTTTGTATTGGGAAAGTCATGCCCGGTGAACTTTTGTATTGGGAAAGTCATGCCCGGTGAACATTTGTACTGGGAAAGTCATGTTCGGTCAACTTTTGTATTGGGAAATTCATGCCCGGTGATCTTTTGTACTGGGAAAGTCATGCCCGGTGAACTTTTGTATTGGGAAAGTCATGCCCGGTGAACTTTTGAATTGGGAAAGTCATGCCCGGTGAACTTTTGTATTGGGAAAGTCATGCCCGGTGAACTTTTGTATTGGGAAAGTCATGCCCGGTGAACTTTTGTATTGGGAAAGTCATGCCCGGTGAACTTTTGTATGGGAAAAGTCATGCCCGGTGAACTTTTGTATTGGAAAAGTCATGCCCGGTGAACTTTTGTATTGGGAAAGTCATGCCCGGTGATCTTTTGTACTGGGAAAGTCATGCCCGGTGAACTTTTGTATGGGAAAAGTCATGCCCGGTGAACTTTTGTATTGGGAAAGTCATGCCCGGTGATCTTTTGTATTGGGAAAGTCATGCCCGGTGAACTTTTGTATTGGGAAAGTCATGCCCGGTGAACTTTTGTATGGGAAAGTCATGCCCGGTGAACTTTTGTATTGGGAAAGTCATGCCCGGTGATCTTTTGTATTGGGAAAGTCATGCCCGGTGAACTTTTGTATTGGGAAAGTCATGCCCGGTGAACTTTTGTATTGGGAAAGTCATGCCCGGTGAACTTTTGTATTGGGAAAGTCATGCCCGGTGAACTTTTGTATTGGGAAAGTCATGCCCGGTGAACTTTTGTATTGGGAAAGTCATGCCCGGTAAACTTTTGTATTGGGAAAGTCATGCCCGGTGAACTTTTGTATTGGGAAAGTCATGCCCGGTGAACTTTTGTATTGGGAAAGTCATGCCCGGTGAACTTTTGTATTGGGAAAGTCATGCCCGGTGAACTTTTGTATTGGGAAAGTCATGCCCGGTGATCTTTTGTACTGGGAAAGTCATGCCCGGTGAACTTTTGTATTGGGAAAGTCATGCCCGGTCAACTTTTGTATTGGGAAAGTCATGCCCGGTCAACTTTTGTACTGGGAAAGTCATGCCCGGTGAACTTTTGTATTGGGAAAGTCATGCCCGGTGAACTTTTGTATTGGGAAAGTCATGCCCGGCCAACTTTTGTATTGGGAAAGTCATGCCCGGTCAACTTTTGTATTGGGAAAGTCATGCCCGGTGATCTTTTGTACTGGGAAAGTCATGCCCGGTGAACTTTTGTATTGGGAAAGTCATGCCCGGTGAACTTTTGTATTGGGAAAGTCATGCCCGGTGAACTTTTGTATGGGAAAAGTCATGCCCGGTCAACTTTTGTATTGGGAAAGTCATGCCCGGTGATCTTTTGTATTGGGAAAGTCATGCCCGGTGAACTTTTGTATGGGAAAAGTCATGCCCGGTGAACTTTTGTATTGGGAAAGTCATGCCCGGTGAACATTTGTATGGGAAAAGTCATGCCCGGTGAACTTTTGTATGGGAAAAGTCATGCCCGGTGAACTTTTGTATTGGGAAAGTCATGCCCGGTGAACTTTTGTATTGGGAAAGTCATGCCCGGTGAACTTTTGTATTGGGAAAGTCATGCCCGGTGATCTTTTGTACTGGGAAAGTCATGCCCGGTGAACTTTTGTATTGGGAAAGTCATGCCCGGTAAACTTTTGTATTGGGAAAGTCATGCCCGGTGAACATTTGTACTGGGAAAGTTATGCCCGGTCAACTTTTGTATTGGGAAAGTCATGCCCGGTGATCTTTTGTACTGGGAAAGTCATGCCCGGTGAACTTTTGTATTGGGAAAGTCATGCCCGGTGAACTTTTGTATTGGGAAAGTCATGCCCGGTGAACATTTGTACTGGGAAAGTCATGCCCGGTCAACTTTTGTATTGGGAAAGTCATGCCCGGTGATCTTTTGTACTGGGAAAGTCATGCCCGGTGAACTTTTGTATTGGGAAAGTCATGCCCGGTGATCTTTTGTACTGGGAAAGTCATGCCCGGTGAACTTTTGTATTGGGAAAGTCATGCCCGGTGAACTTTTGTATTGGGAAAGTCATGCCCGGTGAACTTTTGTATTGGGAAAGTCATGCCCGGTGAACTTTTGTATTGGGAAAGTCATGCCCGGTGAACTTTTGTATTGGGAAAGTCATGCCCGGTGAACTTTTGTATGGGAAAAGTCATGCCCGGTGAACTTTTGTATTGGGAAAGTCATGCCCGGTGAACTTTTGTATTGGGAAAGTCATGCCCGGTGATCTTTTGTACTGGGAAAATCATGCCCGGTGAACTTTTGTATGGGAAAAGTCATGCCCGGTGAACTTTTGTATTGGGAAAGTCATGCCCGGTGATCTTTTGTATTGGGAAAGTCATGCCCGGTGAACATTTGTACTGGGAAAGTCATGCCCGGTCAACTTTTGTATTGGGAAAGTCATGCCCTGTGATCTTTTGTACTGGGAAAGTCATGCCCGGTGAACTTTTGTATTGGGAAAGCCATGTCCGGTGAACTTTTGTATTGGGAAAGTCATGCCCGGTGAACTTTTGTATTTTGAAAGTCATGCCCGGTGAACTTTTGTATTGGGAAAGTCATGCCCGGTGAACTTTTGTATTGGGAAAGTCATGCCCGGTGAACTTTTGTATGGGAAAAGTCATGCCCGGTGAACTTTTGTATTGGGAAAGTCATGCCCGGTGAACTTTTGTATTGGGAAAGTCATGCCCGGTGATCTTTTGTACTGGGAAAGTCATGCCCGGTGATCTTTTGTACTGGGAAAGTCATGCCCGGTGAACTTTTGTACTGGGAAAGTCATGCCCGGTGAACTTTTGTATTGGGAAAGTCATGCCCGGTGAACTTTTGTATTGGGAAAGTCATGCCCGGTGAACTTTTGTATTGGGAAAGTCATTCCCGGTGAACATTTGTACTGGGAAAGTCATGCCCGGTCAACTTTTGTATTGGGAAAGTCATGCCCGGTGATCTTTTGTACTGGGAAAGTCATGCCCGGTGAACTTTTGTATTGGGAAAGTCATGCCCGGTGAACTTTTGTATTGGGAAAGTCATGCCCGGTGAACTTTTGTATTGGGAAAGTCATGCCCGGTGAACTTTTGTATTGGGAAAGTCATGCCCGGTGAACTTTTGTATTGGGAAAGTCATGCCCGGTGAACTTTTGTATGGGAAAAGTCATGCCCGGTGAACTTTTGTATTGGGAAAGTCATGCCCGGTGAACTTTTGTATTGGGAAAGTCATGCCCGGTGATCTTTTGTACTGGGAAAGTAATGCCCGGTGAACTTTTGTATGGGAAAAGTCATGCCCGGTGAACTTTTGTATTGGGAAAGTCATGCCCGGTGATCTTTTGTATTGGGAAAGTCATGCCCGGTGAACTTTTGTATTGGGAAAGTCATGCCCGGTGAACTTTTGTATGGGAAAGTCATGCCCGGTGAACTTTTGTATTGGGAAAGTCATGCCCGGTGATCTTTTGTACTGGGAAAGTCATGCCCGGTGAACTTTTGTATTGGGAAAGTCATGCCCGGTGAACTTTTGTATGGGAAAAGTCATGCCCGGTGAACTTTTGTATTGGGAAAGTCATGCCCGGTGAACTTTTGTATTGGGAAAGTCATGCCCGGTGAACTTTTGTATTGGGAAAGTCATGCCCGGTGAACTTTTGTATTGGGAAAGTCATGCCCGGTGAACTTTTGTATTGGGAAAGTCATGCCCGGTGATCTTTTGTACTGGGAAAGTCATGCCCGGTGAACTTTTGTATGGGAAAAGTCATGCCCGGTGAACTTTTGTACTGGGAAAGTCATGCCCGGTCAACTTTTGTATGGGAAAAGTCATGCCCGGTGAACTTTTGTATTGGGAAAGTCATGCCCGGTGAACTTTTGTATTGGGAAAGTCATGCCCGGTGAACTTTTGTACTGGGAAAGTCATGCCCGGTGAACTTTTGTATGGGAAAAGTCATGCCCGGTGAACTTTTGTATTGGGAAAGTCATGCCCGGTGATCTTTTGTATTGGGAAATTCATGCTCGGTGAACATTTGTACTGGGAAAGTCATGCCCGGTCAACTTTTGTATTGGGAAAGTCATGCCCGGTGATCTTTTGTACTGGGAAAGTCATGCCCGGTGAACTTTTGTATTGGGAAAGTCATGTCCGGTGAACTTTTGTATTGGGAAAGTCATGCCCGGTGAACTTTTGTATTTTGAAAGTCATGCCCGGTGAACTTTTGTATTGGGAAAGTCATGCCCGGTGATCTTTTGTACTGGGAAAGTCATGCCCGGTGAACTTTTGTATGGGAAAAGTCATGCCCGGTGAACTTTTGTATTGGGAAAGTTATGCCCGGTGAACTTTTGTATGGGAAAGTCATGCCCGGTGATCTTTTGTACTGGGAAAGTCATGCCCGGTGATCTTTTGTACTGGGAAAGTCATGCCCGGTGAACTTTTGTACTGGGAAAGTCATGCCCGGTGAACTTTTGTATTGGGAAAGTCATGCCCGGTGAACTTTTGTATTGGGAAAGTCATGCCCGGTGAACTTTTGTATTGGGAAAGTCATTCCCGGTGAACATTTGTACTGGGAAAGTCATGCCCGGTCAACTTTTGTATTGGGAAAGTCATGCCCGGTGATCTTTTGTACTGGGAAAGTCATGCCCGGTGAACTTTTGTATTGGGAAAGTCATGCCCGGTGAACTTTTGTATTGGGAAAGTCATGCCCGGTGAACTTTTGTATTGGGAAAGTCATGCCCGGTGAACTTTTGTATTGGGAAAGTCATGCCCGGTGAACTTTTGTATTGGGAAAGTCATGCCCGGTGAACTTTTGTATGGGAAAAGTCATGCCCGGTGAACTTTTGTATTGGGAAAGTCATGCCCGGTGAACTTTTGTATTGGGAAAGTCATGCCCGGTGATCTTTTGTACTGGGAAAGTAATGCCCGGTGAACTTTTGTATGGGAAAAGTCATGCCCGGTGAACTTTTGTATTGGGAAAGTCATGCCCGGTGATCTTTTGTATTGGGAAAGTCATGCCCGGTGAACTTTTGTATTGGGAAAGTCATGCCCGGTGAACTTTTGTATGGAAAAGTCATGCCCGGTGAACTTTTGTATTGGGAAAGTCATGCCCGGTGATCTTTTGTACTGGGAAAGTCATGCCCGGTGAACTTTTGTATTGGGAAAGTCATGCCCGGTGAACTTTTGTATGGGAAAAGTCATGCCCGGTGAACTTTTGTATTAGAAAAGTCATGCCCGGTGAACTTTTGTATTGGGAAAGTCATGCCCGGTGAACTTTTGTATTGGGAAAGTCATGCCCGGTGAACTTTTGTATTGGGAAAGTCATGCCCGGTGAACTTTTGTATTGGGAAAGTCATGCCCGGTGAACTTTTGTATTGGGAAAGTCATGCCCGGTGATCTTTTGTACTGGGAAAGTCATGCCCGGTGAACTTTTGTATGGGAAAAGTCATGCCCGGTGATCTTTTGTACTGGGAAAGTCATGCCCGGTCAACTTTTGTATGGGAAAAGTCATGCCCGGTGAACTTTTGTATTGGGAAAGTCATGCCCGGTCAACTTTTGTATTAGGAAAGTCATGCCCGGTGAACTTTTGTACTGGGAAAGTCATGCCTGGTGATCTTTTGTATTGGGAAAGTCATGCCCGGTGAACTTTTGTATTGGGAAAGTCATGCCCGGTGAACTTTTGTATGGGAAAAGTCATGCCCGGTGAACTTTTGTATTGGGAAAGTCATGCCCGGTGAACTTTTGTATTGGGAAAGTCATGCCCGGTGAACTTTTGTATTGGGAAAGTCATGCCCGGTGAACTTTTGTATTGGGAAAGTCATGCCCGGTGAACTTTTGTATTGGGAAAGTCATGCCCGGTGATCTTTTGTACTGGGAAAGTCATGCCCGGTGAACTTTTGTATGGGAAAAGTCATGCCCGGTGAACTTTTGTATTGGGAAAGTCATGCCCGGTGAACTTTTGTATTGGGAAAGTCATGCCCGGTGAACATTTGTACTGGGAAAGTCATGTTCGGTCAACTTTTGTATTGGGAAATTCATGCCCGGTGATCTTTTGTACTGGGAAAGTCATGCCCGGTGAACTTTTGTATTGGGAAAGTCATGCCCGGTGAACTTTTGAATTGGGAAAGTCATGCCCGGTGAACTTTTGTATTGGGAAAGTCATGCCCGGTGAACTTTTGTATTGGGAAAGTCATGCCCGGTGAACTTTTGTATTGGGAAAGTCATGCCCGGTGAACTTTTGTATTGGGAAAGTCATGCCCGGTGAACTTTTGTATTGGGAAAGTCATTCCCGGTGAACATTTGTACTGGGAAAGTCATGCCCGGTCAACTTTTGTATTGGGAAAGTCATGCCCGGTGATCTTTTGTACTGGGAAAGTCATGCCCGGTCAACTTTTGTATTGGGAAAGTCATGCCCGGTGAACTTTTGTATTGGGAAAGTCATGCCCGGTGAACTTTTGTATTGGGAAAGTCATGCCCGGTGAACTTTTGTATTGGGAAAGTCATGCCCGGTGAACTTTTGTATTGGGAAAGTCATGCCCGGTGAACTTTTGTATGGGAAAAGTCATGCCCGGTGAACTTTTGTATTGGGAAAGTCATGCCCGGTGAACTTTTGTATTGGGAAAGTCATGCCCGGTGATCTTTTGTACTGGGAAAGTAATGCCCGGTGAACTTTTGTATGGGAAAAGTCATGCCCGGTGAACTTTTGTATTGGGAAAGTCATGCCCGGTGATCTTTTGTATTGGGAAAGTCATGCCCGGTGAACTTTTGTATTGGGAAAGTCATGCCCGGTTAACTTTTGTATGGAAAAGTCATGCCCGGTGAACTTTTGTATTGGGAAAGTCATGCCCGGTGATCTTTTGTACTGGGAAAGTCATGCCCGGTGAACTTTTGTATTGGGAAAGTCATGCCCGGTGAACTTTTGTATGGGAAAAGTCATGCCCGGTGAACTTTTGTATTGGGAAAGTCATGCCCGGTGAACTTTTGTATTGGGAAAGTCATGCCCGGTGAACTTTTGTATTGGGAAAGTCATGCCCGGTGAACTTTTGTATTGGGAAAGTCATGCCCGGTGAACTTTTGTATTGGGAAAGTCATGCCCGGTGATCTTTTGTACTGGGAAAGTCATGCCCGGTGAACTTTTGTATGGGAAAAGTCATGCCCGGTGATCTTTTGTACTGGGAAAGTCATGCCCGGTCAACTTTTGTATGGGAAAGTCATGCCGGCGACCTGACTTAACGCCCAACGGACATAACGCCCAAAATCAATTTTGGGCGTTATGTCCTCCTTGACCCCGGACTTAACGCCCAAAATAAAATTGGGCGTTAAGTCCGCCCCCATAGCGGACATAAGGCCCATTGGGCTTTATGTCCGTTTTCCGAAATTAATGATTTTCCCACTTCATAAGTAAAATTCAGATTTATTTAGAAATAAAGTTGTTTTATATATGTATGTAGTAAATAAAAAATAAGCTTACTGAAATCATATTTAAATGTATACGGATTTTCCAACAATTTGTGGACAAATGGACCCAACATTACAGTACTGTGATCGTTATGATTTACTTGAGTTTTCTCGAAACAAGATTTACAAGCATGCACAATTTTGCAAACCTGCAATTTTATTTTTTAAAAACATATTCCGTATAAAAGATTTTTCTTGCTACATCTACACATCTACAACGCCATAAATAAAACATTGAGTCATAGAAAATCAAAATCAAAATTCAAACCTGAATATGCTGGAAGCGATGGAGCAAAAGTCAAAAAACGGTATATTTTACAAGAAATCGCGCGCGCGTTTTTTTAAATATACGGTTTTTGACTTTTGCTATATCGCTTCCAGCATATTCAGGTTTGCTCTATGACTCATTTTTATTTTCAATGAGGAAACAATTTTAAATATTTATGAACATTTAACCTAACAACTTTCGAAAGCGATCGAGCAAAAGTCGAAAACGGTATATTTTATAAGAAATCGCGCGCGCGATTTTTTTATAAAATATACCGTTTTCGACTTTTGCTCGATCGCTTTCAACATCTTTAGGTTTTATGACTATGGCTCAATTTTTTTTTCAATGAGGAAACAATTTATATACATATTAACACTTAACTTAACATACGAAAGCGATCGAGCAAAAGTCGAAAACGGTATATTTTATAAGAAATCGCGCGCGCGATTTTTTATAAAATATTCCGTTTTCGATTTTTGCTCGATCGCTTTCAACATCTTTAGGTTTTATGACTATGACTCAATTTTATTTTCAATGAGGAAACAATTTTAAATACATATTAACACTTAACAACTTACGAAAGCGATCGAGCAAAAGTCGAAAACGGTATATTTTATAAGAAATCGCGCGCGCGATTTTTTATAAAATATACCATTTCGACTTTTTCTCGATCGCTTTCAACATCTTTAGTGGCCTGTTCCCGTACTTTATAAAGTGGTAAAAGTGGTAAAAGTTGTAAAAGTCGTAAACGATTTTCATATAAATTTTGTGTACGGGAACGCAAAATGTGTAAAAGTGGTAAAAATTGTAAAAACTTTTTAGTTCTGGAACAGAGCTTAGGTTTTATCTATGACTCAATTTTTAATTCACAATAAGAAATAAGTCACTCAACACGCTGTTAAACATTCCGTTTTGTCAGTGTTCGTTATTTGGAAATCTTTATATATAAAACTCAATTGTCGTTTGTTGGTAATTGAATCAGTTGAAAACGGCTAGAGCGATTTGGATAATTTTTTGTGGAAATGTTAGTCATAGTCCAGTTTAGGTTTTTATGCAAAGAAATATTGGCCACGCCCACTTTTCCGCCCACTTTTATAAATATGTTATATCTACGGAACTACTCAATAGATTTTCCTGAAATTTGCAGGGAACGTAAAGTGATGGCCCCCGGTTGAAATAGGCTAAATATTTGGTTGAATTTCGGATCGGGCGGGGTACCTCCCATATGCCCTATTTTTGTAAAAATGCTATATTTGCAACAATTACAAATGTATCGCCTTGAAAATTAATTTCCGAGTCAATGGCGATTGTGTCTCCGACCTTACGTGCTTATTTGGGTCATTAAGACTGGACAACACCAACTTTTTTAAATATGTTATATCTACGAAACTACTAAATCGATTTTCCTGAAACTTTCAGCGAATGTACAGGGTTGGTCCCCGATAAAAATAGGCTACATATTTGTTGACTTTCGGATCGGGTGGGTGCCCTATTTTTGTAAAAATGAAATATTTGCAACAAATACGAATGTATCGGTTTGGGAATTTATTTGGGAGTCAATGGCGATTGCGTCTCCAACCTTACGTACTTATTTTGTGACTTAAGATCCGACCACGCTCACTTTCTAATTAGGTTATATCTACAGGGGATTTTGAAGAAAATCGTGATTTGTCTAAAGTTTTAAATCTTTATAAATAAAAATCAAATATCGTTCGTTGGTAATGACATCAGTTGAGAACGGCTGGACCAATTTTCGACCTGGGTTTTTATGCAAAGAAAATGTTTACGCGCAATTTTTTCAATTTTCTATTTTTATCATTAAAAAAAAACTACTGAACCTATTTTCCTGTAATTTCCAGTGAATGTACAGAGATGGTCCCCGCTTAATATAGGCTACAAATTCAGTTGAATTTCGGAAAGGGCGGGGAAATTCCCCTATACCATACTTTTTTAAAAATGTTATATTTACAACAATTACGAATGTATCTATTTGGAAGTTAATTTGCGAGACAATTGTGGTTGTGTCTCCGACCTTACCTACTTTTTTAGGAACCAAAGACTTGACCATACCCACTTTTTAAAATATGTTACATCTACAAAACTACTGAACCGATATTCGTGAAAATGTCAGGGAATGTACAGGCATATTTTCTTGAATTTTGAAGAGGGCATATTTAAAAAACGCCTTATCTTTATGAATAAAAATCAAATGCTGTCATAACCCAACTTAGGTTTTTTAGAAAGAAAAGTTTACCGCGCCCCTGAAAACAGGTTACATATTTTATTGAATTCCAGAGGGAGCAGGGTACCTCCCCTATGCGATATTTAAAAAACGTTATATTTGCAAAAATTATGTACGTATCGGAATAAAAATTTACGGATTAATCTACAATCTAGGTACTTCTTTGGGGCCCATAGGCCCGATTAAGCCTGTTTTTTTAGTATGTCATAACTCCAATACTACTGAAGGGATTTCCATAAAATTTGTAGCAAAAGCTCAATGTTGTGGGGTACCTTCCCCATGCCTTCTGTTAACGCTATATGTATAAGCCAAACTTATGATTATATCGGTTTCAGCATACATTTTGGTAGGCAATGAAGTTGTGTGCACTCTAGGACCCTAGGACTGATGACCACGCCCACTCTTTTCAAAACATTATCTTTCCAAAACTACTGAATCTAATTTTCAGAAAATATTTAGGAATGTCCCGTGGTCCAAAATGCTATATATTTGTAGACGAATTTCGGGCCTATTATTTTATAATCGGTGTATTTGTTAAACTTATGAGTGCATCAGGTTGCAAATTAGTTTTCGAGACAACGGTGGTTGTCCCCCGATCAAGAAAAACTATATATTTAAAACGGTCCATCAGCCATGAAAAGCTAAAACATATAGGTATATAATTTTTTTAACTTTTATTATTAGATCGCTTTAGGATAAAGACATTGACATGGACGATAATAAATCCTAAAAGGCAAAAATTGGCGAAAAATCCGACAAAGTCCGTAAGAGAAAAGAAAGGTTACAGACAAAATATGTTGATAAATTTAAAATCCTTCTCGGTTTGACAATGGACCGAAGAAGTGAGGTAGAAAATACCTACTTTTGAATTAAAACTCATTACGACGGGCCAGCAACGCGGACCGGGGTCTGCTAGTGTACCTATAAATTCCTGAGGAGATTTTGATTTTTCAGAGCTCCTTATGCGTCCAACTAGTTTAAAATCTACTGAATGATGTTTGCTATTTTAGGAATCAATCAAATCATTTTTAAAATCTTCTTAACCATAATATAACCTGAAAGAGTCTACCATATTGAAAATTTTAAAATTTTTTTTATAATAAAATTAGACAGAATGTTCAAAGTAATAATTTATTGTAGGTTTTGGAACACAGCAATTGAAACCGGCCCTGCATTACAAATAATAATCATTAACATATGAAAAAACTCAACATAATATTTTGGGCGTTATGTCCACTTACAACGCGGACATAACGCCAAATTTTTTGGCGTTGTGTCCGATTATTTTTGGGCCTTATGTCCGGAGTTAGGGCGGACATAACACCCAATTTTATTTTGGGTGTTAAGTCCGGGGTCGGGGCGGACATAACGCCCAAAATTAATTTTGGGCGTTATGTCCTTGGGCGTTAAGTCAGGTCGCCAGTCATGCCCGGTGAACTTTTGTATTGGGAAAGTCATGCCCGGTCAACTTTTGTATTAGGAAAGTCATGCCCGGTGAACTTTTGTACTGGGAAAGTCATGCCCGGTGATCTTTTGTATTGGGAAAGTCATGCCCGGTGAACTTTTGTATTGGGAAAGTCATGCCCGGTGAACTTTTGTATGGGAAAAGTCATGCCCGGTGAACTTTTGTATTGGGAAAGTCATGCCCGGTGAACTTTTGTATTGGGAAAGTCATGCCCGGTGAACTTTTGTATTGGGAAAGTCATGCCCGGTGAACTTTTGTATTGGGAAAGTCATGCCCGGTGAACTTTTGTATTGGGAAAGTCATGCCCGGTGAACTTTTGTATTGGGAAAGTCATGCCCGGTGATCTTTTGTACTGGGAAAGTCATGCCCGGTGAACTTTTGTATGGGAAAAGTCATGCCCGGTGAACTTTTGTATTGGGAAAGTCATGCCCGGTGAACTTTTGTATTGGGAAAGTCATGCCCGGTGAACATTTGTACTGGGAAAGTCATGTTCGGTCAACTTTTGTATTGGGAAATTCATGCCCGGTGATCTTTTGTACTGGGAAAGTCATGCCCGGTGAACTTTTGTATTGGGAAAGTCATGCCCGGTGAACTTTTGAATTGGGAAAGTCATGCCCGGTGAACTTTTGTATTGGGAAAGTCATGCCCGGTGAACTTTTGTATTGGGAAAGTCATGCCCGGTGAACTTTTGTATTGGGAAAGTCATGCCCGGTGAACTTTTGTATGGGAAAAGTCATGCCCGGTGAACTTTTGTATTGGAAAAGTCATGCCCGGTGAACTTTTGTATTGGGAAAGTCATGCCCGGTGATCTTTTGTATTGGGAAAGTCATGCCCGGTGAACTTTTGTATTGGGAAAGTCATGCCCGGTGAACTTTTGTATGGGAAAGTCATGCCCGGTGAACTTTTGTATTGGGAAAGTCATGCCCGGTGATCTTTTGTATTGGGAAAGTCATGCCCGGTGAACTTTTGTATTGGGAAAGTCATGCCCGGTGAACTTTTGTATTGGGAAAGTCATGCCCGGTGATCTTTTGTACTGGGAAAGTCATGCCCGGTGAACTTTTGTATGGGAAAAGTCATGCCCGGTGATCTTTTGTACTGGGAAAGTCATGCCCGGTCAACTTTTGTATGGGAAAAGTCATGCCCGGTGAACTTTTGTATTGGGAAAGTCATGCCCGGTGAACTTTTGTATTGGGAAAGTCATGCCCGGTGATCTTTTGTACTGGGAAAGTCATGCCCGGTGAACTTTTGTATGGGAAAAGTCATGCCCGGTGAAGATTTGTATTGGGAAAGTCATGCCCGGTGATCTTTTGTATTGGGAAAGTCATGCCCGGTGAACATTTGTACTGGGAAAGTCATGCCCGGTCAACTTTTGTATTGGGAAAGTCATGCCCGGTGAACTTTTGTACTGGGAAAATCATGCCCGGTGAACTTTTGTATGGGAAAAGTCATGCCCGGTGAACTTTTGTATTGGGAAAGTCATGCCCGGTGAACTTTTGTATTGGGAAAGTCATGCCCGGTGAACTTTTGTATTGGGAAAGTCATGCCCGGTGAACTTTTGTATTGGGAAAGTCATGCCCGGTGAACTTTTGTATTGGGAAAGTCATGCCCGGTGAACTTTTGTATTGGGAAAGTCATGCCCGGTGATCTTTTGTACTGGGAAAGTCATGCCCGGTGAACTTTTGTATGGGAAAAGTCATGCCCGGTGAACTTTTGTATTGGGAAAGTCATGCCCGGTGAACTTTTGTATTGGGAAAGTCATGCCCGGTGAACATTTGTACTGGGAAAGTCATGTTCGGTCAACTTTTGTATTGGGAAATTCATGCCCGGTGATCTTTTGTACTGGGAAAGTCATGCCCGGTGAACTTTTGTATTGGGAAAGTCATGCCCGGTGAACTTTTGAATTGGGAAAGTCATGCCCGGTGAACTTTTGTATTGGGAAAGTCATGCCCGGTGAACTTTTGTATTGGGAAAGTCATGCCCGGTGAACTTTTGTATTGGGAAAGTCATGCCCGGTGAACTTTTGTATGGGAAAAGTCATGCCCGGTGAACTTTTGTATTGGAAAAGTCATGCCCGGTGAACTTTTGTATTGGGAAAGTCATGCCCGGTGATCTTTTGTATTGGGAAAGTCATGCCCGGTGAACTTTTGTATTGGGAAAGTCATGCCCGGTGAACTTTTGTATGGGAAAGTCATGCCCGGTGAACTTTTGTATTGGGAAAGTCATGCCCGGTGATCTTTTGTATTGGGAAAGTCATGCCCGGTGAACTTTTGTATTGGGAAAGTCATGCCCGGTGAACTTTTGTATTGGGAAAGTCATGCCCGGTGATCTTTTGTACTGGGAAAGTCATGCCCGGTGAACTTTTGTATGGGAAAAGTCATGCCCGGTGATCTTTTGTACTGGGAAAGTCATGCCCGGTCAACTTTTGTATGGGAAAAGTCATGCCCGGTGAACTTTTGTATTGGGAAAGTCATGCCCGGTGAACTTTTGTATTGGGAAAGTCATGCCCGGTGATCTTTTGTACTGGGAAAGTCATGCCCGGTGAACTTTTGTATGGGAAAAGTCATGCCCGGTGAACTTTTGTATTGGGAAAGTCATGCCCGGTGATCTTTTGTATTGGGAAAGTCATGCCCGGTGAACATTTGTACTGGGAAAGTCATGCCCGGTCAACTTTTGTATTGGGAAAGTCATGCCCGGTGATCTTTTGTACTGGGAAAGTCATGCCCGGTGAACTTTTGTATTGGGAAAGTCATATCCGGTGAACTTTTGTATTGGGAAAGTCATGCCCGGTGAACTTTTGTATTTTGAAAGTCATGCCCGGTGAACTTTTGTATTGGGAAAGTCATGCCCGGTGAACTTTTGTATTGGGAAAGTCATGCCCGGTGAACTTTTGTATGGGAAAAGTTATGCCCGGTGAACTTTTGTATTGGGAAAGTTATGCCCGGTGAACTTTTGTATGGGAAAGTCATGCCCGGTGATCTTTTGTACTGGGAAAGTCATGCCCGGTGATCTTTTGTACTGGGAAAGTCATGCCCGGTGAACTTTTGTACTGGGAAAGTCATGCCCGGTGAACTTTTGTATTGGGAAAGTCATGCCCGGTGAACTTTTGTATTGGGAAAGTCATGCCCGGTGAACTTTTGTATTGGGAAAGTCATTCCCGGTGAACATTTGTACTGGGAAAGTCATGCCCGGTCAACTTTTGTATTGGGAAAGTCATGCCCGGTGATCTTTTGTACTGGGAAAGTCATGCCCGGTGAACTTTTGTATTGGGAAAGTCATGCCCGGTGAACTTTTGTATTGGGAAAGTCATGCCCGGTGAACTTTTGTATTGGGAAAGTCATGCCCGGTGAACTTTTGTATTGGGAAAGTCATGCCCGGTGAACTTTTGTATTGGGAAAGTCATGCCCGGTGAACTTTTGTATGGGAAAAGTCATGCCCGGTGAACTTTTGTATTGGGAAAGTCATGCCCGGTGAACTTTTGTATTGGGAAAGTCATGCCCGGTGATCTTTTGTACTGGGAAAGTAATGCCCGGTGAACTTTTGTATGGGAAAAGTCATGCCCGGTGAACTTTTGTATTGGGAAAGTCATGCCCGGTGATCTTTTGTATTGGGAAAGTCATGCCCGGTGAACTTTTGTATTGGGAAAGTCATGCCCGGTGAACTTTTGTATGGAAAAGTCATGCCCGGTGAACTTTTGTATTGGGAAAGTCATGCCCGGTGATCTTTTGTACTGGGAAAGTCATGCCCGGTGAACTTTTGTATTGGGAAAGTCATGCCCGGTGAACATTTGTATGGGAAAAGTCATGCCCGGTGAACTTTTGTATTGGGAAAGTCATGCCCGGTGAACTTTTGTATTGGGAAAGTCATGCCCGGTGAACTTTTGTATTGGGAATGTCATGCCCGGTGAACTTTTGTATTGGGAAAGTCATGCCCGGTGAACTTTTGTATTGGGAAAGTCATGCCCGGTGATCTTTTGTACTGGGAAAGTCATGCCCGGTGAACTTTTGTATGGGAAAAGTCATGCCCGGTGATCTTTTGTACTGGGAAAGTCATGCCCGGTGAACTTTTGTATGGGAAAAGTCATGCCCGGTGAACTTTTGTATTGGGAAAGTCATGCCCGGTCAACTTTTGTATTAGGAAAGTCATGCCCGGTGAACTTTTGTATTGGGAAAGTCATGCCCGGTCAATTTTGTATTAGGAAAGTCATGCCCGGTGAACTTTTGTATTGGGAAAGTCATGCCCGGTGAACTTTTGTATGGGAAAAGTCATGCCCGGTGAACTTTTGTATTGGGAAAGTCATGCCCGGTGAACTTTTGTATTGGGAAAGTCATGCCCGGTGAACTTTTGTATTGGGAAAGTCATGCCCGGTGAACTTTTGTATTGGGAAAGTCATGCCCGGTGAACTTTTGTATTGGGAAAGTCATGCCCGGTGAACTTTTGTATTGGGAAAGTCATGCCCGGTGATCTTTTGTACTGGGAAAGTCATGCCCGGTGAACTTTTGTATGGGAAAAGTCATGCCCGGTGAACTTTTGTATTGGGAAAGTCATGCCCGGTGAACTTTTGTATTGGGAGAGTCATGCCCGGTGAACATTTGTACTGGGAAAGTCATGTTCGGTCAACTTTTGTATTGGGAAATTCATGCCCGGTGATCTTTTGTACTGGGAAAGTCATGCCCGGTGAACTTTTGTATTGGGAAAGTCATGCCCGGTGAACTTTTGAATTGGGAAAGTCATGCCCGGTGAACTTTTGTATTGGGAAAGTCATGCCCGGTGAACTTTTGTATTGGGAAAGTCATGCCCGGTGAACTTTTGTATTGGGAAAGTCATGCCCGGTGAACTTTTGTATGGGAAAAGTCATGCCCGGTGAACTTTTGTATTGGAAAAGT
The DNA here is from genome assembly GCF_047663935.1 of Musca autumnalis. Classification (NCBI taxonomy): domain Eukaryota; kingdom Metazoa; phylum Arthropoda; class Insecta; order Diptera; family Muscidae; genus Musca; species Musca autumnalis. Next base: position 225,975 of record NW_027411701.1, read on the forward strand.
CATGCCCGGTGAACTTTTGTATTGGGAAAGTCATGCCCGGTGATCTTTTGTACTGGGAAAGTCATGCCCGGTGAACTTTTGTATGGGAAAAGTCATGCCCGGTGAACTTTTGTATTGGGAAAGTCATGCCCGGTGATCTTTTGTATTGGGAAAGTCATGCCCGGTGAACTTTTGTATTGGGAAAGTCATGCCCGGTGAACTTTTGTATGGGAAAGTCATGCCCGGTGAACTTTTGTATTGGGAAAGTCATGCCCGGTGATCTTTTGTATTGGGAAAGTCATGCCCGGTGAACTTTTGTATTGGGAAAGTCATGCCCGGTGAACTTTTGTATTGGGAAAGTCATGCCCGGTGAACTTTTGTATTGGGAAAGTCATGCCCGGTGATCTTTTGTACTGGGAAAGTCATGCCCGGTGAACTTTTGTATTGGGAAAGTCATGCCCGGTCAACTTTTGTATTGGGAAAGTCATGCCCGGTCAACTTTTGTACTGGGAAAGTCATGCCCGGTGAACTTTTGTATTGGGAAAGTCATGCCCGGTGAACTTTTGTATTGGGAAAGTCATGCCCGGCCAACTTTTGTATTGGGAAAGTCATGCCCGGTCAACTTTTGTATTGGGAAAGTCATGCCCGGTGATCTTTTGTACTGGGAAAGTCATGCCCGGTGAACTTTTGAATTGGGAAAGTCATGCCCGGTGAACTTTTGTATTGGGAAAGTCATGCCCGGTGAACTTTTGTATGGGAAAAGTCATGCCCGGTCAACTTTTGTATTGGGAAAGTCATGCCCGGTGATCTTTTGTATTGGGAAAGTCATGCCCGGTGAACTTTTGTATGGGAAAAGTCATGCCCGGTGAACTTTTGTATTGGGAAAGTCATGCCCGGTGAACATTTGTATGGGAAAAGTCATGCCCGGTGAACTTTTGTAGGGGAAAAGTCATGCCCGGTGAACTTTTGTATTGGGAAAGTCATGCCCGGTGAACTTTTGTATTGGGAAAGTCATGCCCGGTGAACTTTTGTATTGGGAAAGCCATGCCCGGTGATCTTTTGTACTGGGAAAGTCATGCCCGGTGAACTTTTGTATTGGGAAAGTCATGCCCGGTAAACTTTTGTATTGGGAAAGTCATGCCCGGTGAACATTTGTACTGGGAAAGTTATGCCCGGTCAACTTTTGTATTGGGAAAGTCATGCCCGGTGATCTTTTGTACTGGGAAAGTAATGCCCGGTGAACTTTTGTATTGGGAAAGTCATGCCCGGTGAACTTTTGTATTGGGAAAGTCATGCCCGGTGAACATTTGTACTGGGAAAGTCATGCCCGGTCAACTTTTGTATTGGGAAAGTCATGCCCGGTGATCTTTTGTACTGGGAAAGTCATGCCCGGTGAACTTTTGTATTGGGAAAGTCATGCCCGGTGATCTTTTGTACTGGGAAAGTCATGCCCGGTGAACTTTTGTATTGGGAAAGTCATGCCCGGTGAACTTTTGTATTGGGAAAGTCATGCCCGGTGAACTTTTGTATTGGGAAAGTCATGCCCGGTGAACTTTTGTATTGGGAAAGTCATGCCCGGTGAACTTTTGTATTGGGAAAGTCATGCCCGGTGAACTTTTGTATGGGAAAAGTCATGCCCGGTGAACTTTTGTATTGGGAAAGTCATGCCCGGTGAACTTTTGTATTGGGAAAGTCATGCCCGGTGATCTTTTGTACTGGGAAAATCATGCCCGGTGAACTTTTGTATGGGAAAAGTCATGCCCGGTGAACTTTTGTATTGGGAAAGTCATGCCCGGTGATCTTTTGTATTGGGAAAGTCATGCCCGGTGAACATTTGTACTGGGAAAGTCATGCCCGGTCAACTTTTGTATTGGGAAAGTCATGCCCGGTGACCTTTTGTACTGGGAAAGTCATGCCCGGTGAACTTTTGTATTGGGAAAGTCATGTCCGGTGAACTTTTGTATTGGGAAAGTCATGCCCGGTGAACTTTTGTATTTTGAAAGTCATGCCCGGTGAACTTTTGTATTGGGAAAGTCATGCCCGGTGAACTTTTGTATTGGGAAAGTCATGCCCGGTGAACTTTTGTATGGGAAAAGTCATGCCCGGTGAACTTTTGTATTGGGAAAGTCATGCCCGGTGAACTTTTGTATTGGGAAAGTCATGCCCGGTGATCTTTTGTACTGGGAAAGTCATGCCCGGTGATCTTTTGTACTGGGAAAGTCATGCCCGGTGAACTTTTGTACTGGGAAAGTCATGCCCGGTGAACTTTTGTATTGGGAAAGTCATGCCCGGTGAACTTTTGTATTGGGAAAGTCATGCCCGGTGAACTTTTGTATTGGGAAAGTCATTCCCGGTGAACATTTGTACTGGGAAAGTCATGCCCGGTCAACTTTTGTATTGGGAAAGTCATGCCCGGTGATCTTTTGTACTGGGAAAGTCATGCCCGGTGAACTTTTGTATTGGGAAAGTCATGCCCGGTGAACTTTTGTATTGGGAAAGTCATGCCCGGTGAACTTTTGTATTGGGAAAGTCATGCCTGGTGAACTTTTGTATTGGGAAAGTCATGCCCGGTGAACTCTTGTATTGGGAAAGTCATGCCCGGTGAACTTTTGTATGCGAAAAGTCATGCCCGGTGAACTTTTGTATTGGGAAAGTCATGCCCGGTGAACTTTTGTATTGGGAAAGTCATGCCCGGTGATCTTTTGTACTGGGAAAGTCATGCCCGGTGATCTTTTGTATTGGGAAAGTCATGCCCGGTGAACTTTTGTATGGGAAAGTCATGCCCGGTGAACTTTTGTATTGGGAAAGTCATGCCCGGTGATCTTTTGTACTGGGAAAGTCATGCCCGGTGAACTTTTGTATTGGGAAAGTCATGCCCGGTGAACTTTTGTATGGGAAAAGTCATGCCCGGTGAACTTTTGTATTGGGAAAAGTCATGCCCGGTGAACTTTTGTATTGGGAAAGTCATGCCCGGTGATCTTTTGTATTGGGAAAGTCATGCCCGGTGAACTTTTGTATTGGGAAAGTCATGCCCGGTGAACTTTTGTATGGGAAAGTCATGCCCGGTGAACTTTTGTATTGGGAAAGTCATGCCCGGTGATCTTTTGTACTGGGAAAGTCATGCCCGGTGAACTTTTGTATTGGGAAAGTCATGCCCGGTGAACTTTTGTATGGGAAAAGTCATGCCCGGTGAACTTTTGTATGGGAAAAGTCATGCCCGGTGAACTTTTGTATTGGGAAAGTCATGCCCGGTGATCTTTTGTATTGGGAAAGTCATGCCCGGTGAACTTTTGTATTGGGAAAGTCATGCCCGGTGAACTTTTGTATGGGAAAGTCATGCCCGGTGAACTTTTGTATTGGGAAAGTCATGCCCGGTGATCTTTTGTACTGGGAAAGTCATGCCCGGTGAACTTTTGTATTGGGAAAGTCATGCCCGGTGAACTTTTGTATGGGAAAAGTCATGCCCGGTGAACTTTTGTATTGGGAAAGTCATGCCCGGTGAACTTTTGTATTGGGAAAGTCATGCCCGGTGAACTTTTGTATTGGGAAAGTCATGCCCGGTGAACTTTTGTATTGGGAAAGTCATGCCCGGTGAACTTTTGTATTGGGAAAGTCATGCCCGGTGAACTTTTGTATTGGGAAAGTCATGCCCGGTGATCTTTTGTACTGGGAAAGTCATGCCCGGTGAACTTTTGTGTGGGAAAAGTCATGCCCGGTGATCTTTTGTACTGGGAAAGTCATGCCCGGTCAACTTTTGTATGGGAAAAGTCATGCCCGGTGAACTTTTGTATTGGGAAAGTCATGCCCGGTGAACTTTTGTATTGGAAAAGTCATGCCCGGTGATCTTTTGTACTGGGAAAGTCATGCCCGGTGAACTTTTGTACTGGGAAAGTCATGCACGGTGAACTTTTGTATTGGGAAAGTCATGCCCGGTGAACTTTTGTATGGGAAAAGTCATGCCCGGTGAACTTTTGTATTGGGAAAGTCATGCCCGGTGAACTTTTGTATTGGGAAAGTCATGCCCGGTGATCTTTTGTACTGGGAAAGTCATGCCCGGTGATCTTTTGTACTGGGAAAGTCATGCCCGGTGAACTTTTGTACTGGGAAAGTCATGCCAGGTGAACTTTTGTATTGGGAAAGTCATGCCCGGTGAACTTTTGTATTGGGAAAGTCATGCCCGGTGAACTTTTGTATTGGGAAAGTCATTCCCGGTGAACATTTGTACTGGGAAAGTCATGCCCGGTCAACTTTTGTATTGGGAAAGTCATGCCCGGTGATCTTTTGTACTGGGAAAGTCATGCCCGGTGAACTTTTGTATTGGGAAAGTCATGCCCGGTGAACTTTTGTATTGGGAAAGTCATGCCCGGTGAACTTTTGTATTGGGAAAGTCATGCCCGGTGAACTTTTGTATTGGGAAAGTCATGCCCGGTGAACTTTTGTATTGGGAAAGTCATGCCCGGTGAACTTTTGTATGGGAAAAGTCATGCCCGGTGAACTTTTGTATTGGGAAAGTCATGCCCGGTGAACTTTTGTATTGGGAAAGTCATGCCCGGTGATCTTTTGTACTGGGAAAGTAATGCCCGGTGAACTTTTGTATGGGAAAAGTCATGCCCGGTGAACTTTTGTATTGGGAAAGTCATGCCCGGTGATCTTTTGTATTGGGAAAGTCATGCCCGGTGAACTTTTGTATTGGGAAAGTCATGCCCGGTGAACTTTTGTATGGGAAAGTCATGCCCGGTGAACTTTTGTATTGGGAAAGTCATGCCCGGTGATCTTTTGTACTGGGAAAGTCATGCCCGGTGAACTTTTGTATTGGGAAAGTCATGCCCGGTGAACTTTTGTATGGGAAAAGTCATGCCCGGTGAACTTTTGTATTGGGAAAGTCATGCCCGGTGAACTTTTGTATTGGGAAAGTCATGCCCGGTGAACTTTTGTATTGGGAAAGTCATGCCCGGTGAACTTTTGTATTGGGAAAGTCATGCCCGGTGAACTTTTGTATTGGGAAAGTCATGCCCGGTGAACTTTTGTATTGGGAAAGTAAGCCCGGTGATCTTTTGTACTGGGAAAGTCATGCCCGGTGAACTTTTGTATGGGAAAAGTCATGCCCGGTGATCTTTTGTACTGGGAAAGTCATGCCCGGTCAACTTTTGTATGGGAAAAGTCATGCCCGGTGAACTTTTGTATTGGGAAAGTCATGCCCGGTCAACTTTTGTATTAGGAAAGTCATGCCCGGTGAACTTTTGTACTGGGAAAGTCATGCCCGGTGATCTTTTGTATTGGGAAAGTCATGCCCGGTGAACTTTTGTATTGGGAAAGTCATGCCCGGTGAACTTTTGTATGGGAAAAGTCATGCCCGGTGAACTTTTGTATTGGGAAAGTCATGCCCGGTGAACTTTTGTATTGGGAAAGTCATGCCCGGTGAACTTTTGTATTGGGAAAGTCATGCCCGGTGAACTTTTGTATTGGGAAAGTCATGCCCGGTGAACTTTTGTATTGGGAAAGTCATGCCCGGTGAACTTTTGTATTGGGAAAGTCATGCCCGGTGATCTTTTGTACTGGGAAAGTCATGCCCGGTGAACTTTTGTATGGGAAAAGTCATGCCCGGTGAACTTTTGTATTGGGAAAGTCATGCCCGGTGAACTTTTGTATTGGGAAAGTCATGCCCGGTGAACATTTGTACTGGGAAAGTCATGCCCGGTGAACATTTGTACTGGGAAAGTCATGTTCGGTCAACTTTTGTACTGGGAAAGTCATGCCCGGTGAACTTTTGTATTGGGAAAGTCATGCCCGGTGAACTTTTGTATTGGGAAAGTCATGCCCGGTGAACTTTTGTATTGGGAAAGTCATGCCCGGTGAACTTTTGTATTGGGAAAGTCATGCCCGGTGAACTTTTGTATTGGGAAAGTCATGCCCAGTGAACTTTTGTATGGGAAAAGTCATGCCCGGTGAACTTTTGTATTGGGAAAGTCATGCCCGGTGAACTTTTGTATTGGGAAAGTCATGCCCGGTGAACTTTTGTATGGGAAAAGTCATGCCCGGTGAACTTTTGTATTGGGAAAGTCATGCCCGGTGATCTTTTGTATTGGGAAAGTCATGCCCGGTGAACTTTTGTATTGGGAAAGTCATGCCCGGTGAACTTTTGTATGGGAAAGTCATGCCCGGTGAACTTTTGTATTGGGAAAGTCATGCCCGGTGATCTTTTGTATTGGGAAAGTCATGCCCGGTGAAGTTTTGTATTGGGAAAGTCATGCCCGGTGAACTTTTGTATTGGGAAAGTCATGCCCGGTGAACTTTTGTATTGGGAAAGTCATGCCCGGTGAACTTTTGTATTGGGAAAGTCATGCCCGGTGAACTTTTGTATTGGGAAAGTCATGCCCGGTGAACTTTTGTATTGGGAAAGTCATGCCCGGTGATCTTTTGTACTGGGAAAGTCATGCCCGGTGAACTTTTGTATTGGGAAAGTCATGCCCGGTGATCTTTTGTACTGGGAAAGTCATGCCCGGTGAACTTTTGTATTGGGAAAGTCATGCCCGGTGAACTTTTGTATTGGGAAAGTCATGCCCGGTGAACATTTGTACTGGGAAAGTCATGCCCGGTCAACTTTTGTATTGGGAAAGTCATGCCCGGTGATCTTTTGTACTGGGAAAGTCATGCCCGGTGAACTTTTGTATTGGGAAAGTCATGCCCGGTGAACTTTTGTATTGGGAAAGTCATGCCCGGTGAACTTTTGTATTGGGATAGTCATGCCCGGGCAACTTTTGTATTGGGAAAGTCATGCCCGGTGAACTTTTGTATGGGAAAAGTCATGCCCGGTCAACTTTTGTATTGGGAAAGTCATGCCCGGTGAACTTTTGTATTGGGAAAGTCATGCCCGGTGAACTTTTGTATTGGGAAAGTCATGCCCGGTCAACTTTTGTATTGGGAAAGTCATGCCCGGTGAACTTTTGTATTGGGAAAGTCATGCCCGGTGAACATTTGTACTGGGAAAGTCATGCCCGGTCAACTTTTGTATTGGGAAAGTCATGCCCGGTGATCTTTTGTACTGGGAAAGTCATGCTCGGTGAACTTTTGTATTGGGAAAGTCATGCCCGGTGAACTTTTGTATTGGGAAAGTCATGCCCGGTGAACTTTTGTATTGGGAAAGTCATGCCCGGTGATCTTTTGTACTGGGAAAGTCATGTCCGGTGAACTTTTGTATTGGGAAAGTCATGCCCGGTGAACTTTTGTATTGGGAAAGTCATGCCCGGTGAACTTTTGTATTGGGAAAGTCATGCCCGGTGAACTTTTGTATTGGGAAAGTCATGCCCGGTGATCTTTTGTACTGTGAAAGTCATGCCCGGTGAACTTTTGTATTGGGAAAGTCATGCCCGGTTAACTTTTGTACTGGGAAAGTCATGCCCGGTGAACTTTTGTATGGGAAAAGTCATGCCCGGTGATCTTTTGTACTGGGAAAGTCATGCCCGGTGAACTTTTGTATTGGGAAAGTCATGCCCGGTGATCTTTTGTACTGGGAAAGTCATGCCCGGTGAACTTTTGTATTGGGAAAGTCATGCCCGGTGAACTTTTGTATTGGGAAAGTCATGCCACGGTGAACATTTGTACTGTTAAAGTCATGCCCGGTCAACTTTTGTATTGGGAAAGGCATGCCCGGTGATCTTTTGTACTGGGAAAGTCATGCCCGGTGAACTTTTGTATTGGGAAAGTCATGCCCGGTGAACTTTTGTATTGGGAAAGTCATGCCCGGTGATATTTTGTACTGGGAAAGTCATGCCCGGTGAACTTTTGTATGGGAAAAGTCATGCCCGGTCAACTTTTGTATTGGGAAAGTCATGCCCGGTCAACTTTTGTATTGGGAAAGTCATGCCCGGTGAACTTTTGGACTGGGAAAGTCATGCCCGGTGAACTTTTGTATGGGAAAAGTCATGCCCGGTGAACTTTTGTATTGGGAAAGTCATGCCCGGTGAACTTTTGTACTGGGAAAGTCATGCCCGGTGAACTTTTGTATGGGAAAAGTCATGCCCGGTGATCTTTTGTACTGGGAAAGTCATGCCCGGTGAACTTTTGTATTGGGAAAGTCATGCCCGGTGATCTTTTGTACTGGGAAAGTCATGCCCGGTGAACTTTTGTATTGGGAAAGTCATGCCCGGTGAACTTTTGTATTGGGAAAGTCATGCCACGGTGAACATTTGTACTGGGAAAGTCATGCCCGGTCAACTTTTGTATTGGGAAAGGCATGCCCGGTGATCTTTTGTACTGGGAAAGTCATGCCCGGTGAACTTTTGTATTGGGAAAGTCATGCCCGGTGAACTTTTGTATTGGGAAAGTCATGCCCGGTGATCTTTTGTACTGGGAAAGTCATGCCCGGTGAACTTTTGTATGGGAAAAGTCATGCCCGGTCAACTTTTGTATTGGGAAAGTCATGCCCGGTCAACTTTTGTATTGGGAAAGTCATGCCCGGTGAACTTTTGGACTGGGAAAGTCATGCCCGGTGAACTTTTGTATGGGAAAAGTCATGCCCGGTGACAGGACCGTATACAGGAATTCATTTCGGGGGGGGGGCCCACTAGACCAAAATGTGACATTTTGGAAGAAGAATGTTCAAAATTTGCATGAAAAATTTTCATTTCGGGGGGGGCCCGGGCCCCCCGTGCCCCCCCCCCCCCTGGCTACGTCGGTTGCCCGGTGATCTTTTGTACTGGGAAAGTCATGCCCGGTGAACTTTTGTATTGGGAAAGTCATGCCCGGTCAACTTTTGTATTGGGAAAGTCATGCCCGGTGATCTTTTGTACTGGGAAAGTCATGCCCGGTGAACTTTTGTATGGGAAAAGTCATGCCCGGTCAACTTTTGTATTGGGAAAGTCATGCCCGGTCAACTTTTTACTGGGAAAGTCATGCCCGGTGATCTTTTGTACTGGGAAAGTCATGCCCGGTGAACTTTTGTATTGGGAAAGTCATGCCCGGTCAACTTTTGTATTGGGAAAGTCATGCCCGGTGAACTTTTGTATTGGGAAAGTCATGCCCGGTCAACTTTTGTATTGGGAAAGTCATGCCCGGTGAACTTTTGTATGGGAAAAGTCATGCCCGGTCAACTTTTGTATTGGGAAAGTCATGCCCGGTCAACTTTTGTATTGGGAAAGTCATGCCCGGTGAACTTTTGTATTGGGAAAGTCATGACCGGTCAACTTTTGTATTGGGAAAGTCATGCCCGGTGAACTTTTGTATTGGGAAAGTCATGCCCGGTGAACATTTGTACTGGGAAAGTCATGCCCGGTCAACTTTTGTATTGGGAAAGTCATGCCCGGTGATCTTTTGTACTGGAAAGTCATGCTCGGTGAACTTTTGTATTGGGAAAGTCATGCCCGGTGAACTTTTGTATTGGGAAAGTCATGCCCGGTGAACTTTTTTATTGGGAAAGTCATGCCCTGTGATCTTTTTGTACTGGGAAAGTCATGTCCGGTGAACTTTTGTATTGGGAAAGTCATGCCCGGTGAACTTTTGTATTGGGAAGGTCATGCCCGGTGATCTTTTGTACTGGGAAAGTCATGCCCGGTGAACTTTTGTATTGGGAAAGTCATGCCCGGTGAACTTTTGTACTGGGAAAGTCATGCCCGGTGAACTTTTGTATGGGAAAAGTCATGCCCGGTGATCTTTTGTACTGGGAAAGTCAAGCCCGGTGAACTTTTGTATTGGGAAAGTCATGCCCGGTGATCTTTTGTACTGGGAAAGTCATGCCCGGTGAACTTTTGTATTGGGAAAGTCATGCCCGGTGAACTTTTGTATTGGGAAAGTCATGCCACGGTGAACATTTTGTACTGGGAAAGTCATGCCCGGTCAACTTTTGTATTGGGAAAGGCATGCCCGGTGATTTTTGTACTGGGAAAGTCATGCCCGGTGAACTTTTGTATTGGGAAAGTCATGCCCGGTGAACTTTTGTATTGGGAAAGTCATGCCCGGTGATCTTTTGTACTGGGAAAGTCATGCCCGGTGAACTTTTGTATGGGAAAAGTCATGCCCGGTGATCTTTTGTACTGGGAAAGTAATGCCCGGTGAACTTTTGTATGGGAAAAGTCATGCCCGGTGAACTTTTGTATGGGAAAAGTCATGCCCGTGAACTTTTGTATTGGGAAAGTCATGCCCGGTGAACTTTTGTATTGGGAAAGTCATGCCCGGTGAACTTTTGTACTGGGAAAGTCATGCCCGGTGAACTTTTGTATTGGGAAAGTCATGCCCGGTGAACTTTTGTATTGGGAAAGTCATGCCCGTTGAACTTTTGTATTGGGAAAGTCATGCCCGGTGAACTTTTGTATTGGGAAAGTCATGCCCGGTCAACTTTTGTATGGGAAAAGTCATGCCCGGTGAACTTTTGTATTGGGAAAAGTCATGCCCGGTCAACTTTTGTATTAGGAAAGTCATGCCCGGTGAACTTTTGTATTGGGAAACTCATGCCCGGTGAACTTTTGTACTGGGAAAGTCATACCCGGTGAACTTTTGTATTGGGAAAGTCATGCCCGGTGAACTTTTGTATTGGGAAAGTCATGCCCGGTGAACTTTTGTATTGGGAAAGTCATGCCCGGTGAACTTTTGTATTGGGAAAGTCATGCCCGGTGAAATTTTGTACTGGGAAAGTCATGCCCGGTGAACTTTTGTATGGGAAAAGTCATGCCCGGTGAACTTTTGTATTGGGAAAGTCATGCCCGGTGAACTTTTGTATTGGGAAAGTCATGCCCGGTGAACTTTTGTACTGGGAAAGTCATGCCCGGTGAACTTTTGTATTGGGAAAGTCATGCCCGGTCAACTTTTGTATTGGGAAAGTCATGCCCGGTGAACTTTTGTATTGGGAAAGTCATGCCCGGTCAACTTTTGTATTAGGAAAGTCATGCCCGGTGAACTTTTGTACTGGGAAAGTCATGCCCGGTGAACTTTTGTATTGGGAAAGTCATGCCCGGTGAACTTTTGTATTGGGAAAGTCATGCCCGGTGAACTTTTGTATTGGGAAAGTCATGCCCGGTGAACTTTTGTATTGGGAAAGTCATGCCCGGTGAATTTTTGTATTGGAAAGTCATGCCCGGTGATCTTTTGTACTGGAAAGTCGTGCCCGGTGAACTTTTGTATTGGGAAAGTCATGCCCGGTGATCTTTTGTATTGGGAAAGTCATGCCCGATGAACTTTTGTATTGGGAAAGTCATGCCCGGTGAACTTTTGTATTGGGAAAGTCATGACCGGTGAACTTTTGTACTGGAAAGTCATACCCGGTGAACTTTTGTATTGGGAAAGTCATGCCCGGTGAACTTTTGTATTGGGAAAGTCATGCCACGGTGAACATTTGTACTGGGAAAGTCATGCCCGGTCAACTTTTGTATTGGGAAAGGCATGCCCGGTGATCTTTTGTACTGGGAAAGTCATGCCCGGTGAACTTTTGTATTGGGAAAGTCATGCCCGGTGAACTTTTGTATTGGGAAAGTCATGCCCGGTGATCTTTTGTACTGGGAAAGTCATGCCCGGTGAACTTTTGTATGGGAAAAGTCATGCCCGGTGATCTTTTGTACTGGAAAGTCATGCCCGGTGAACTTTTGTATGGGAAAAGTCATGCCCGGTGAACTTTTGTATGGGAAAAGTCATGCCCGGTGAACTTTTGTATTGGGAAAGTCATGCCCCGGTGAACTTTTGTATTGGGAAAGTCATGCCCGGTGAACTTTGTACTGGGAAAGTCATGCCCGGTGAACTTTTGTATTGGAAAGTCATGCCCGGTGAACTTTTGTATTGGGAAAGTCATGCCCGTTGAACTTTTGTATTGGGAAAGTCATGCCCGGTGAACTTTTGTATTGGGAAAGTCATGCCCGGTCAACTTTTGTATGGGAAAAGTCATGCCCGGTGAACTTTTGTATTGGGAAAGTCATGCCCGGTCAACTTTTGTATTAGGAAAGTCATGCCCGGTGAACTTTTGTATTGGGAAACTCATGCCCGGTGAACTGTTGTACTGGGAAAGTCATACCCGGTGAACTTTTGTATTGGGAAAGTCATGCCCGGTGAACTTTTGTATTGGGAAAGTCATGCCCGGTGAACTTTTGTATTGGGAAAGTCATGCCACGGTGAACATTTGTACTGGGAAAGTCATGCCCGGTCAACTTTTGTATTGGGAAAGGCATGCCCGGTGATCTTTTGTACTGGGAAAGTCATGCCCGGTGAACTTTTGTATTGGGAAAGTCATGCCCGGTGAACTTTTGTATTGGGAAAGTCATGCCCGGTGATCTTTTGTACTGGGAAAGTCATGCCCGGTGAACTTTTGTATGGGAAAAGTCATGCCCGGTCAACTTTTGTATTGGGAAAGTCATGCCCGGTCAACTTTTGTATTGGGAAAGTCATGCCGGTGAACTTTTGGACTGGAAAGTCATGCCCGGTGAACTTTTGTATGGGAAAAGTCATGCCCGGTGACAGGACCGTATAGTGGAATTCAAATGTGACATTTTGGAAGAAGAATGTTCAAAATTTGTATGAAAAATTTTCATTCCGGGGGGGGGGGGGGGGGCCCGGGCCCCCGTGCCCCCCTCTGGCTACGTCGGTGCCCGGTGATCTTTTGTACTGGGAAAGTCATGCCCGGTGAACTTTTGTATTGGGAAAGTCATGCCCGGTCAACTTTTGTATTGGGAAAGTCATGCCCGGTGATCTTTTGTACTGGGAAAGTCATGCCCGGCGAACTTTTGTATGGGAAAAGTCATGCCCGGTCAACTTTTGTATTGGGAAAGTCATGCCCGGTCAACTTTTTTACTGGGAAAGTCATGCCCGGTGATCTTTTGTACTGGGAAAGTCATGCCCGGTGAACTTTTGTATTGGGAAGTCATGCCCGGTCAACTTTTGTATTGGGAAAGTCATGCCCGGTGAACTTTTGTATTGGGAAAGTCATGCCCGGTCAACTTTTGTATTGGGAAAGTCATGCCCGGTGAACTTTTGTATGGGAAAAGTCATGCCCGGTCAACTTTTGTATTGGGAAAGTCATGCCCGGTCAACTTTTGTATTGGGAAAGTCATGCCCGGTGAACTTTTGTATTGGGAAAGTCATGCCCGGTCAACTTTTGTATTGGGAAAGTCATGCCCGGTGAACTTTTGTATTGGGAAAGTCATGCCCGGTGAACATTTGTACTGGGAAAGTCATGCCCGGTCAACTTTTGTATTGGGAAAGTTATGCCCGGTGATCTTTTGTACTGGGAAAGTCATGCTCGGTGAACTTTTGTATTGGGAAAGTCATGCCCGGTGAACTTTTGTATTGGGAAAGTCATGCCCGGTGAACTTTTTTATTGGGAAAGTCATGCCCGGTGATCTTTTGTACTGGGAAAGTCATGTCCGGTGAACTTTTGTATTGGAAAGTCATGCCCGGTGAACTTTTGTATTGGGAAAGTCATGCCCGGTGAACTTTTGTATTGGGAAAGTCATGCCCGGTGAACTTTTGTATTGGGAAAGTCATGCCCGGTGATCTTTTGTACTGGGAAAGTCATGCCCGGTGAACTTTTGTATTGGGAAAGTCATGCCCGGTGAACTTTTGTACTGGGAAAGTCATGCCCGGTGAACTTTTGTATGGGAAAAGTCATGCCCGGTGATCTTTTGTACTGGGAAAGTCAAGCCCGGTGAACTTTTGTATTGGGAAAGTCATGCCCGGTGATCTTTTGTACTGGAAAGTCATGCCCGGTGAACTTTTGTATTGGGAAAGTCATGCCCGGTGAACTTTTGTATTGGGAAAGTCATGCCACGGTGCACATTTGTACTGGGAAAGTCATGCCCGGTCAACTTTTGTATTGGGAAAGGCATGCCCGGTGATGTTTTGTACTGGGAAAGTCATGCCCGGTGAACTTTTGTATTGGGAAAGTCATGCCCGGTGAACTTTTGTATTGGGAAAGTCATGCCCGGTGATCTTTTGTACTGGGAAAGTCATGCCCGGTGAACTTTTGTATGGGAAAAGTCATGCCCGGTGATCTTTTGTACTGGAAAGTCATGCCCGGTGAACTTTTGTATGGGAAAAGTCATGCCCGGTGAACTTTTGTATGGGAAAAGTCATGCCCGGTGAACTTTTGTATTGGGAAAGTCATGCCCGGTGAACTTTTGTATTGGGAAAGTCATGCCCGGTGAACTTTTGTACTGGGAAAGTCATGCCCGGTGAACTTTTGTATTGGGAAAGTCATGCCCGGTGAACTTTTGTATTGGGAAAGTCATGCCCGTTGAACTTTTGTATTGGAAAGTCATGCCCGGTGAACTTTTGTATTGGGAAAGTCATGCCCGGTCAACTTTTGTATGGGAAAAGTCATGCCCGGTGAACTTTTGTATTGGGAAAGTCATGCCCGGTCAACTTTTGTATTAGGAAAGTCATGCCCGGTGAACTTTTGTATTGGGAAACTCATGCCCGGTGAACTTTTGTACTGGGAAAGTCATACCCGGTGAACTTTTGTATTGGGAAAGTCATGCCCGGTGAACTTTTGTATTGGGAAAGTCATGCCCGGTGAACTTTTGTATTGGGAAAGTCATGCCCGGTGAACTTTTGTATTGGGAAAGTCATGCCCGGTGAACTTTTGTACTGGGAAAGTCATGCCCGGTGAACTTTTGTATTGGGAAAAGTCATGCCCGGTGAACTTTTGTATTGGGAAAGTCATGCCCGGTGAACTTTTGTATTGGGAAAGTCATGCCCGGTGACTTTTGTACTGGGAAAGTCATGCCCGGTGAACTTTGTATTGGGAAAGTCATGCCCGGTCAACTTTTGTATTGGGAAAGTCATGCCCGGTGAACTTTT